>NW_026511898.1:0-41548 GCF_027579735.1 Bombina bombina | reverse complement strand
TATATCAAATTCACTTGTCCTCAATAGGGAATTAATATGAACTAACACACAATAAAAAAGCTGTCACTCAAGTGGTACAATCTAGTATAAAATATGGGTTCCCATTGTTTTTATGTAACGTTTACTAGCAAAAATTAAAGATACTTCGTGTGGGGTTTATGTTACTATTGTAACACTGTTACAAAGGACATCACTCAGTCTGTTATATAGTGTATTGTATAATCGGCCCAAAATTATTTGGTAACTTCTGTGCTTGTACATAGAATAGCTTTGTGTTACGGTACACATATCTAAATTACAGGCTATTCCAGTTCAGTTGGAAACCGTGGGTTATGTGTGATGTAAAATATTAACACCACCACAGGCTTGTCATAAACTCGTGTGTTTGGCTCGTCAATTGTACACTATATATTGGAGCAATGCCCGCTGGTTCTATTGAGAGCTCAACACAGCTGATTAAATTTTTCTCATACACTGTGAGTGTGTTGACACGCTGTGCGTGTAGATAGATTGTAGCCGTTAAATGCATCAGCCCCTACCCGTCACTCAATAGAGCTTTTCAAATGTGGTTACCCAATTTTTAAACAAAGAGCTGTAAACAGTGGTTGCTAGTTGTACAGCGATATTGATTGCAAGTTAGCCCCACTACCAAGTATTTAGCTCTGATATCGATGGCAAGTAAGCCCCACTAATAAGTGGATAGATTGTAGCCGACAAATATATTAGCCCCTACCCGTCTCTTAATAAAGCTTTTCACATATAGTTACCCAATTGTGAACAACGAGCTGTATAGAGTGATTGCTCATTCCACAGTTATATCGATTGCAAGTGAGCCCCACTACCAAGTATTTAGCTCTAATATCGATTTCAAGTGAGCCCCACTACTAAATATTAAGCTCTTATAATCCAATGCGCTCTTAATATAAAAGTAACTATGTGCCTACAGTTACAAGTTTGTAGATAAATAAATGTAATCAGGTCAAATATTGCAGCATTCTGAGGCTAATCTAAAAATACTGGAGCTCCAGGACTCCTCACCAATTCCCTAACATGTTTCGCCCTAACGGCTTTTTCAAAGGGTGAGCGCGCCGCTCACTCACTGGTTCTTAAGGGTACACTAGTCCAACCTTTCAGATGACGTCATCCTCCGAACTTCCAATCATATACCCACTTCTGGACCGCAATATAATGGATAGTTGTAACTATATGCTGTATTACTGTTCACTTGTCTGAGTTATATACTAAGGAGGATTGAAACCTTGATTACCTCACTATTAACTGTCCGCTTTTTTTGAGATATAGAATTAGAAAAATGGTAAGCGCTAGTTAGTCTATCATCTTGTGTTTCAGAGATGACTCCCATGACACTATATCCTCAGAAATTTTTTATATATTACTTGTCAAAGGCAATATGATCATTATATTCAATTCCTCATTTCTCTATGGTGTCTCATTATAATCTTATAATGTGAAATAACAATATTGTGTGTTGCATTGTGTATTAACAACATTGATTCACCGTGCTATATGTTATATTTTAACTATTCTATTATGTAAAATTAAAATAAAAACTATTTTGTACTGTGAAACCATTTGTATTGGTGTTTGATATTGTGCTGACTATAAGCATATATTGTTGTGTGGTGAAAGTGCTTGTCAAATTGTATAAACTATTCACATGAAGTCAAAAAATAAATAA
This sequence comes from Bombina bombina, assembly GCF_027579735.1. NCBI lineage: Eukaryota > Metazoa > Chordata > Amphibia > Anura > Bombinatoridae > Bombina > Bombina bombina. Next base: position 39,849 of record NW_026511898.1, on the reverse strand, counting down.
TAAAAAAATTAATATTAAATAGTGATGCCTTTTTTGTAAAATACTAATAAACTTGTATTTAAATTTAATTGTGTGCAGTTATTTAAGAATACTAAGGTGATGTGATAAAATGAAGGTTAAGTTTAATGTGACAGGGGATTGATTGTAAGTATTGTATCTAATAATACAAAATCATTTTTCATAATAATTCTATTTCGAAAGATTTTATATAAGGTTCTTGGTTTTTATATTTCAAAAATAATGTCAAATGGTTCTTGGATATATTATTTGTTTTGGATCTTTTAGACATTTTTTCTTTTCCTATATTTCTATTATATATGTGTGTTATGTATATATCCACATTTGTGACAGTTTCTTAAGTTCCTTTAAGAGGTACATTATTTTGATGTTGGCATATAAAGTTCTCCTTAGTTGGGAAAGTATTTTAACCTATAATTACAGCTTAATTAAAAGTTAAACAAAATTTTTTTGGGGTGGGGGTCCATCAGGGATTTATGTACCATAATATCTAAATTTGTTTGGTTAAAGGAAGGATGAAAAATTGTTGTTCTCATTGAGACCTGATGGTTGCACTGAATTCATTAAGAAAATCCATCTACTTTCAGCTTGTAGTAGTTTGTTTTCTAGATTTTCACCTCTAATACCCAGTTTGATTTTCTGTAGTCCAAAACATTTCAGATCATTTTGTCTGCAGTTATGTTTAATCATAAAATGTCTTGCCACTGTGGTTATTTGTTTTCCTGCTTGTAGGTCTTTTACTGCATTCTTTATGTTCCCAAGATTCTCTTGTAATCTTACTCTTATTTTTCTGGTGGACATGCCTATGTAAAATAAATTACATGTGCATTTTAGTGCATAGATTATCCCCTCTGTTTGGCAGTTGATGTGTGAGTTTATTAAGTGGCTTTTGTTAAACCGATCCTGTATTTTGTGTGTTTTCAGCATAAAACTGCATGTTGAACATGTACCACATTTGAAGGATCCTTTAGCGAAAGCCGTAGTTGTTTTTTTGCTTTGCAGATGACTTGGGCTAATTAGGTCTTTTAGATTACTACTTCTCCTGTAACCGGTTTGGATTTTTGGTCCTAAAGTTTTCTTTAGGATAGGATCTGATAATAGAATATGCCAATTTTCTTGTAAGATGTTTCTGATTTGTGAACTTACTGGATTATATGTAGAGATAAATCTGATATTATCTTGTTTAGGTTTTTGTTTTTTCTGTAGGAACTCATTCCTGTCTGTGCATCTTGCCCGGTGTTCTGCTCTTTTAATTGCTCTTTTGCTGTAGCCTCTGGCCAACAATCTTGTTGTCAATTCTTTAGCTCTTTTGTTGTAGTTGGTATCTGAGGAGCAGTTTCTCCTCATTCTGAGGAATTCGCCCACCGGTAGAGCTTGTATAGTGTTTGGCGCATGTGCACTTGTACAATGTAGAATACTATTTGTTGCTGTTGGTTTTCTGTGTACATCCATGGATAGTAGTCCTTCTGTGGTTTTGCTAATCTCTAAATCCAGAAAATTAATTTTAGTAAGACTGGTCTCATTAGTTAATTTAATGTTAAGCATATTCTTGTTGAGATTTTGGAGAAATAGATCTAGATCATTCTTAGTGCCCTCCCAAAGGAACAATATGTCATCTATGAACCGAATCCAGAAGGGAATTTTTTCTAAGAAATGTGAGTTTGTATCAGCAAAGACATATATTTGCTCCCACCAGCCTAGAAATAAATTAGCATAGGTGGGGGCACAAGCAGTACCCATCGCGGTCCCTCTTTTTTGTAGAAAGAAACCGTTATTAAAGGTAAAATAGTTATGTTTAAGTACAAACTGTAATAGATGTAATACAAACTCATCATGTAGTGTCTTCTTCAGATCCCATAGTTAGGAACCACCTAACTGCTTCCAGGCCCAGTTCATGTTCGATACATGTGTATAATGATTCTACATCCGCGGTCACCAGCCATGTTTTGGGCGAGATGTGAATATTTTCCAGTCGTATTAATACATCTGTGGTATCTTAACCAGTTCTCAGCATCTGAGAGTGTTTTCTCCAACATAGGTGTGTCCGGTCCACGGCGTCATCCTTACTTGTGGGATATTCTCTTCCCCAACAGGAAATGGCAAAGAGCCCAGCAAAGCTGGTCACATGATCCCTCCTAGGCTCCGCCTACCCCAGTCATTCTCTTTGCCGTTGTACAGGCAACATCTCCACGGAGATGGCTTAGAGTTTTTTAGTGTTTAACTGTAGTTTTTATTATTCAATCAAGAGTTTGTTATTTTGAAATAGTGCTGGTATGTACTATTTACTCAGAAACAGAAAAGAGATGAAGATTTCTGTTTGTATGAGGAAAATGATTTTAACAACCGTAACTAAAATCCATGGCTGTTCCACACAGGACTGTTGAGAGCAATTAACTTCAGTTGGGGGAACAGTGTGCAGTCTCTTGCTGCTTGAGGTATGACACATTCTAACAAGACGATGTAATGCTGGAAGCTGTCATTTTCCCTATGGGATCCGGTAAGCCATGTTTATTACGATCGTAAATAAGGGCTTCACAAGGGCTTATTAAGACTGTAGACTTTTTCTGGGCTAAATCGATTCATTATTAACACATATTTAGCCTTGAGGAATCATTTTATCTGGGTATTTTGATATAATAATATCGGCAGGCACTGTATTAGACACCTTATTCCTTAGGGGCTTTCCCAAAGCATAAGCAGAGCCTCATTTTCGCGCCGGTGTGGCGCACTTGTTTTTGAGAGGCATGGCATGCAGTCGCATGTGAGAGGAGCTCTGATACTTAGAAAAGACTTTCTGAAGGCGTCATTTGGTATCGTATTCCCCTTTGGGCTTGGTTGGGTCTCAGCAAAGCAGATACCAGGGACTGTAAAGGGGTTAAAGTTTAAAACGGCTCCGGTTCCGTTATTTTAAGGGTTAAAGCTTCCAAATTTGGTGTGCAATACTTTTAAGGCTTTAAGACACTGTGGTGAAAATTTGGTGAATTTTGAACAATTCCTTCATGTTTTTTCGCAATTGCAGTAATAAAGTGTGTTCAGTTTAAAATTTAAAGTGACAGTAACGGTTTTATTTTAAAACGTTTTTTGTACTTTGTTATCAAGTTTATGCCTGTTTAACATGTCTGAACTACCAGATAGACTGTGTTTTGAATGTGGGGAAGCCAAGGTTCCTTCTCATTTAAATAAATGTGATTTATGTGACACTGAAAATGATGCCCAAGATGATTCCTCAAGTGAGGGGAGTAAGCATGGTACTGCATCATTCCCTCCTTCGTCTACACGAGTCTTGCCCACTCAGGAGGCCCCTAGTACATCTAGCGCGCCAATACTCCTTACTATGCAACAATTAACGGCTGTAATGGATAATTCTGTCAAAAACATTTTAGCCAAAATGAACACTTGTCAGCGTAAGCGCGGCTGCTCTGTTTTAGATACTGAAGAGCATGACGACGCTGATATTAATATCTCTGAAGGGCCCCTAACCCAGTCTGATGGGGCCAGGGAGGTTTTGTCTGAGGGAGAAATTACTGATTCAGGGAACATTTCTCAACAGGCTGAACCTGATGTGATTGCATTTAAATTTAAGTTGGAACATCTCCGCATTCTGCTTAAGGAGGTATTATCCACTCTGGATGATTGTGACAAGTTGGTCATCCCAGAGAAACTATGTAAAATGGACAAGTTCCTAGAGGTGCCGGGGCTCCCAGAAGCTTTTCCTATACCCAAGCGGGTGGCGGACATTGTTAATAAAGAATGGGAAAGGCCCGGTATTCCTTTCGTCCCTCCCCCCATATTTAAAAAATTGTTTCCTATGGTCGACCCCAGAAAGGACTTATGGCAGACAGTCCCCAAGGTCGAGGGAGCGGTTTCCACTTTAAACAAACGCACCACTATACCCATAGAGGATAGTTGTGCTTTCAAAGATCCTATGGATAAAAAATTAGAAGGTTTGCTTAAAAAGATGTTTGTTCAGCAGGGTTACCTTCTACAACCAATTTCATGCATTGTCCCTGTCGCTACAGCCGCATGTTTCTGGTTCGATGAGCTGATAAAGGCGGTCGATAGTGATTCTCCTCCTTATGAGGAGATTATGGACAGAATCAATGCTCTCAAATTGGCTAATTCTTTCACCCTAGACGCCACTTTGCAATTGGCTAGGTTAGCGGCTAAGAATTCTGGGTTTGCTATTGTGGCGCGCAGAGCGCTTTGGTTGAAATCTTGGTCGGCGGATGCGTCTTCCAAGAACAAGCTACTTAACATTCCTTTCAAGGGGAAAACGCTGTTTGGCCCTGACTTGAAAGAGATTATCTCTGATATCACTGGGGGTAAGGGCCACGCCCTTCCTCAGGATCGGCCTTTCAAGGCAAAAAATAAACCTAATTTTCGTCCCTTTCGTAGAAACGGACCAGCCCAAGGTGCTACGTCCTCTAAGCAAGAGGGTAATACTTCTCAGGCCAAGCCAGCTTGGAGACCAATGCAAGGCTGGAACAAGGGAAAGCAGGCCAAGAAACCTGCCACTGCTACCAAGACTGCATGAAATGTTGGCCCCCGATCCGGGACCGGATCTGGTGGGGGGCAGACTCTCTCTCTTCGCTCAGGCTTGGGCAAGAGATGTTCTGGATCCTTGGGCGCTAGAAATAGTCTCCCAAGGTTATCTTCTGGAATTCAAGGGACTTCCCCCAAGGGGGAGGTTCCACAGGTCTCAGTTGTCTTCAGACCACATAAAAAGACAGGCATTCTTACATTGTGTAGAAGACCTGTTAAAAATGGGAGTGATTCATCCTGTTCCATTAAGAGAACAAGGGATGGGGTTCTACTCCAATCTGTTCATAGTTCCCAAAAAAGAGGGAACGTTCAGACCAATCTTAGATCTCAAGATCTTAAACAAGTTTCTCAAGGTTCCATCGTTCAAGATGGAAACCATTCGAACTATTCTTCCTTCCATCCAGGAAGGTCAATTCATGACCACGGTGGATTTAAAGGATGCGTATCTACATATTCCTATCCACAAGGAACATCATCGGTTCCTAAGGTTCGCATTCCTGGACAAACATTACCAGTTCGTGGCGCTTCCTTTCGGATTAGCCACTGCTCCAAGGATTTTCACAAAGGTACTAGGGTCCCTTCTAGCTGTGCTAAGACCAAGGGGCATTGCTGTAGTACCTTACTTGGACGACATTCTGATTCAAGCGTCGTCCCTTCCTCAAGCAAAGGCTCACACGGACATCGTCCTGGCCTTTCTCAGATCTCACGGTTGGAAAGTGAACGTGGAAAAGAGTTCTCTATCCCCGTCAACAAGGGTTCCCTTCTTGGGAACAATTATAGACGACTCAGAAATGAGGATTTTTCTAACAGAGGCCAGAAAAACAAAACTTCTAGACTCTTGTTGGATACTTCATTCCGTTCCTCTTCCTTCCATAGCTCAGTGCATGGAAGTGATCGGGTTGATGGTAGCGGCAATGGACATAGTTCCTTTTGCGCGCATTCATCTAAGACCATTACAACTGTGCATGCTCAGTCAGTGGAATGGGGACTATACAGACTTGTCTCCGAAGATACAAGTAAATCAGAGGACCAGAGACTCACTCCGTTGGTGGCTGTCCCTGGACAATCTGTCACAAGGGATGACATTCCGCAGACCAGAGTGGGTCATTGTCACGACCGACGCCAGTCTGATGGGCTGGGGCGCGGTCTGGGGATCCCTGAAAGCTCAGGGTCTTTGGTCTCGGGAAGAATCTCTTCTACCGATAAATATTCTGGAACTGAGAGCGATATTCAATGCTCTCAAGGCTTGGCCTCAGCTAGCGAGGGCCAAGTTCATACGGTTTCAATCAGACAACATGACAACTGTTGCGTACATCAACCATCAGGGGGGAACAAGGAGTTCCCTAGCGATGGAAGAAGTGACCAAAATCATTCTATGGGCGGAGTCTCACTCCTGCCACCTGTCTGCTATCCACATCCCAGGAGTGGAAAATTGGGAAGCGGATTTTCTGAGTCAGACATTGCATCCGGGGGAGTGGGAACTCCATCCGGAAATCTTTGCCCAAGTCACTCAGCGGTGGGGCATTCCAGACATGGATCTGATGGCCTCTCGTCAGAACTTCAAAGTTCCTTGCTACGGGTCCAGATCCAGGGATCCCAAGGCGGCTCTAGTGGATGCACTAGTAGCACCTTGGACCTTCAAACTAGCTTATGTGTTCCCGCCATTTCCTCTCATCCCCAGGCTGGTAGCCAGGATCAATCAGGAGAGGGCGTCGGTGATCTTGATAGCTCCTGCGTGGCCACGCAGGACTTGGTATGCAGATCTGGTGAATATGTCATCGGCTCCACCTTGGAAGCTACCTTTGAGACGAGACCTTCTTGTTCAGGGTCCGTTCGAACATCCGAATCTGGTTTCACTCCAGCTGACTGCTTGGAGATTGAACGCTTGATTTTATCGAAGCGAGGGTTCTCAGATTCTGTTATCGATACTCTTGTTCAGGCCAGAAAGCCTGTAACTAGAAAGATTTACCACAAAATTTGGAAAAAATATATCTGTTGGTGTGAATCTAAAGGATTCCCTTGGGACAAGGTTAAGATTCCTAGGATTCTATCCTTCCTTCAAGAAGGATTGGAAAAAGGATTATCTGCAAGTTCCCTGAAGGGACAGATTTCTGCCTTGTCGGTGTTACTTCACAAAAAACTGGCTGCTGTGCCAGATGTTCAAGCCTTTGTTCAGGCTCTGGTTAGAATTAAGCCTGTTTACAAACCTTTGACTCCTCCTTGGAGTCTCAATTTAGTTCTTTCAGTTCTTCAGGGGGTTCCGTTTGAACCCTTGCATTCCGTTGATATTAAATTATTATCTTGGAAAGTTTTGTTTTTAGTTGCAATTTCTTCTGCCAGAAGAGTTTCAGAATTATCTGCTCTGCAGTGTTCTCCTCCTTATCTGGTGTTCCATGCAGATAAGGTGGTTTTACGTACTAAACCTGGTTTTCTTCCAAAAGTTGTTTCTAACAAAAACATTAACCAGGAGATTATCGTACCTTCTCTGTGTCCGAAACCAGTTTCAAAGAAGGAACGTTTGTTGCACAATTTGGATGTTGTTCGCGCTCTAAAATTCTATTTAGATGCTACAAAGGATTTTAGACAAACATCTTCCTTGTTTGTTGTTTATTCCGGTAAAAGGAGAGGTCAAAAAGCAACTTCTACCTCTCTCTCTTTTTGGATTAAAAGCATCATCAGACTGGCTTACGAGACTGCCGGACGGCAGCCTCCCGAAAGAATCACAGCTCATTCCACTAGGGCTGTGGCTTCCACATGGGCCTTCAAGAACGAGGCTTCTGTTGATCAGATATGTAGGGCAGCGACTTGGTCTTCACTGCACACTTTTACCAAATTTTACAAGTTTGATACTTTTGCTTCTTCTGAGGCTATTTTTGGGAGAAAGGTTTTGCAAGCCGTGGTGCCTTCCATTTAGGTGACCTGATTTGCTCCCTCCCTTCATCCGTGTCCTAAAGCTTTGGTATTGGTTCCCACAAGTAAGGATGACGCCGTGGACCGGACACACCTATGTTGGAGAAAACAGAATTTATGTTTACCTGATAAATTACTTTCTCCAACGGTGTGTCCGGTCCACGGCCCGCCCTGGTTTTTTAATCAGGTCTGATAATTTAATTTCTTTAACTACAGTCACCACGGTACCATATGGTTTCTCCTATGCAAATATTCCTCCTTAACGTCGGTCGAATGACTGGGGTAGGCGGAGCCTAGGAGGGATCATGTGACCAGCTTTGCTGGGCTCTTTGCCATTTCCTGTTGGGGAAGAGAATATCCCACAAGTAAGGATGACGCCGTGGACCGGACACACCGTTGGAGAAAGTAATTTATCAGGTAAACATAAATTCTGTTTTTAAAGTAACTTTCCAGCATTTTATATTTAGTTTTGACATGAATAAAAGTTATGTTTTAACGTAGAGCACGCATGCTCACTTAACCATCAGCTAGCTACTCTGACTTGCCTTATGTAATAGAGTCTTTACACTACTTATTGATTTACCCTATATTAACCCTTTGAGTGCTAAACATGTAGTCTGTCCAGTTAGAGCTCTTCTCTACTGAAATTTCCATAGGAATGCAATGTATTTCATATTTCCTTCATGTAATTGGCAAGAGTCCATGAGCTAGTGACGTATGGGATATACAATCGTACCAGGAGGGGCAAAGTTTCCCAAACCCCAAAATGCCTATAAATACACCCCTCACCACACTCACAATTCATTTTTTTTTTCTTACCTGGGGTATAGTCTTTTTTTTCAATTGACTGTTCTTTTTATTTTGCTGGCAAAATTAGGCTCGCGAGGGCGCAAGATGCCAATGTGTATTGTGTCATTTTTGGCGCAAGATTTTTTGGCGCGAAGTTACGTTCGTTGACACAAATTCGTCATTTTTCGGCGTCTTAGTCGACGCCGAGTCCTTTCACAAGGTGTTGCGTCTTTAATGACGCAAGTGTCATTTCCGGATGTTAGCGCCAAATTTTTTTTCTGTTTGTGTTGTGCGTCATACTTGGCGCCAAATATTTTCATTATTTAAACCCCCATTCCTATATGCCTCTTGCCTTTTTTCTCTATCAGAGGGCTATGCTCTTTGCATTTTTTTCCAATTCCTGAAACTGCCATATTGGGAAATTGATAATTTTGCTTTATATGTTGTTTTTTCTCTTACATATTGCAAGATGTCTCAATCTGATCCTGTCTCAGAAATCACTGTTGGAACCCTGCTGCATGATAACAGTTCTACCAAAGCTAAGTGCATTTGTTGTAAACTTGTGGAGATTTTTTCTCCAGCTGTGGTTTGGAATAGTTGTCATGATGAGCTTTTACATGCAGAGAATGTATCCATCAGTAATAGTACATTGCCTTTTGCTGTTCCTTCAACATCTAATGTATAAGATATACCTGTGAATTTAAAATATTTTATTGCTGACTCTATTCAGAAGGCTTTGTCTGCCATTCCGCCTTCTAATAAACGTAAAAGTTATTTTAAAACTTCTCATAAAGTTGATGAAATTTCAAATAACCGACAACATACTGAGTTATCCTCCTCTGATGAGGCTCTATCTGATTCAGAAGATCCTTCCTCAGATATTGACACTGAGAAATCTACTTATTTAAAATGGAGTATATTCGTTCTTTGTTAAAAGAAGTGTTGATTAAATTGGATATGTAGGAAACTAGTCCTTGTTATTAAAACTAGTAAACGTTTAAATTCTGTTTATAAACCTCCTGTGGTTACTCCAGAGGTTTTTCCAGTTCCTGATGCTATTTTTTTTATATGATTTCTAAGGAATGGAATAGGCCTGGTGGTACTTTTATTCCAAATTCTTTTTATTAGAGGAAAATTTAGAATGTGTACATGTACGCACAAGCGTATAAGAATACAAAGAAAATAATCACGACTATTTGACAATATCTGGTAAACTGAGTGGAATCGTAAACAGTCACCTAGATGACAAAAATGGAGTTGTCAATCAAATGAGATAATGAGTAAAACAAAGAAACAAATAAGGGGGGGAGGGAAACAAAAACAAAAGAAAAATAAATAACCGAATTAAAAATAAACTGCTCCAGTGCAAAAACGCTTTTCTGCAGTGCAATGTCTCCACGCCAGTAGCCAAGAGAAATAAGATGAATATAGAGCCGATGAGGGCCTATAAGATATTAAACTAGTTTCTGATATTGGTCCCACATATTTTGTGCAATGAAGAAGTGGTCCCTGGTATCTAGCCTAAATGATCTATATTCCTCCAATTCTAGAAGGTCTGAGACTTTTGACTTCCATTGTGGTAGGTTAGGGAGGTCTGGGGATTTCCAATTTTTAGCAATGAGGGATTTGGCACTATTTGTAAAGATGCGGAACAAGATAATGTGAGCCTTGGAGGGGAGTTTGATGTTTTTATTTAATAGGAATAGGAATGGATCTAGAGGTAATGTCATCCGGAAAATTTTTCCAATTTCCGAGAGAATGGATCTCCACAGAGAGTTGATACAGCTACACCACCACCACATATGGCCCATACCGCTGCCTACATGGCCGCAGCGCCAGCAGCGGTTACTAGATGAGGGAAATAATGTGTGGAGGCGCCTTGGGGTGAGGTACCAGTGGTGGAGTATTTTATAATTCAATTCCAGGAGATTAGCGGAGGAGGATGATGTTTTAGTATTAATAAACATATAAGAAGCCATCTGTGGAAGGATGATAACTCCCAACTCTCTCTCCCAGGATTCTATGGAGGTGGGTAGATTACCGGGGGGGGTTGGGTCAAAATGGAGTATATTTTAGAAAGAGTGTGGCTATGTGGTTGGGAGGATGATAGTAATTTTTCTATATTGGTCCGAGATCTAAGGAGGTTGTATTGTTGATTGTGAGAGGATATGTAATGAGAAACTCTCCTATAGGTGAGGCCTGGTGGTACTTTTATTTCTTCTTGAAGATTTAAAAAATTGTATCCTTTGCCAGCAGTTACATTGGAGTTTTAGGAAAAGATCCCCAAAGTTGATTGGGCTATCTCTACTCTTGCTAAACGTACTACTATTCCTATGGAAGATAGTACTTCCTTTAAAGATCCTTTAGATAGGAAACTTGAATCTTATCTAAGGAAAGCTTATTTATATTCTGGTCATCTTCTCAGGCCTGCAATTTCTTTGGCTGACGTTGCAGCTGCATCAACTTTTTGGTTGGAAAATTTAGCGCAACAAGAAATGGATTCTGATTTGTCTAGCATTGTTCGCTTGCTTCAACATGCTAATCATTTTATTTGTGATGCCATTTTTCATATTATCAAAATTGATGTTAAATCTGTATTTAGCTGTGACGAATCAAACCTCAACGTCACAATAGAGGGGTGTGGGCATGAAGGGGTTAATGGCACACAGCTCTGGTTCCCTTAACCTTGCAACTCTGCAAAAGGACCTTAAAAGGGACACCACATTAACCCCAAATCCGGTCCACACTACTCTAACAATTTATTCTGCCACAACCAAAACGTCTAAATTATAGGGGGCGTCTTGGGAACCCCTAAACACTCGCACAATTTAACAATTAGATAATGTGCCTTCAGCCTTGTCTCAACAGGAGTGTGAATTCGGATATTAGAGCCCAAAAGACAGAATGGGATTTTCTATGTGTTTAATAACAAAAATATCAATACAGGTTACACAGTGCAAAATTATAAAGACATTCAAAATAACATACAATTGCAAAGCTACAATTCTTTAATAAGAATAGGGGGACATAAAATAGAAACACAATATCTTACTTATTATCAAATTCCTTTAGATAGGTGGTGAGCTGCTGATAATGATGTTGATTGCTTTGGTCCACAGATCAGTTTTGCCCAAAAAGTCTTTCTGCTACATATTTAAACTAAACTTTCTTTGTCTTGTCAAAGACAACGCCCTGGTTATAATTTACGAGTCCAGCCAATGCAAAGAAGTCTTAGCTCCCAGTAGGGGAGGAGCTTTTTGCATTCCTACACAGTTACCAGTTACACAAGAACACTTCACCTCAGAGCTGTGATGGGCTAAGGAGGGAGAAGGAAAGGGGGAGGGGGAAAGGAAGGAGGGGGGGTCTCCGCTTACAGCCTTCTGAAAGCAGATTTCACACACACACAGAAAAAGGCAATTCACATTAACCTTTTCCAGGCTGAGGACACTACCACCTCTGCCGGGTAGCCAATCCAGGTATCAACTACTCCACATGAGTGTATCATGGCATTAGCTATTTTAGCTATAAGAGCTTTGTGGCTTAAATCTTGGAATGCTGACATGACTTCTAAGTCTAGATTGCTATCTTTCTTTCCAAGTTAATAAGTTATTTGGTTCTCAGTTGGATTTGATTATTTCAACTGTCACTGGGGGGAAGGGAGTATTTTTGCCTCAGGATAAAAGATTTAAGGGCAAATCTAAAGCTTCTAACCGTTTTCGTTCCTTTTGACAAATTAAGGAACACAAACCTAATCCTTCCCCCAAGGAATCTGTTTCCAATTGGAAACCACCTTCAAATTGGAATAAATCCAAGCTGTTTAAGAAACCAAAGCCAGCCCCTAAGTCCGCATGAAGGTGCGGCCCTCATGCCAGCTCAGCTGGTAGGGGGCAGATTAAGATTTTTCAAGGATGTTTGGACAAATTCTGTTCAAAGTCAATAGATTCTGAGTATTGTCTCTCAGGGCTATCGAATAGGATTCAGAGTAAGACCTCCTGTGAGAAGATATTTTCTCTCACACATCCCAGCAAATCCAGTAAAGGCTCAGGCTTTTCTGAAGTGTGTTTCAGACCTGGAGCTTTCAGGGGTAATCATGCCAGACCAGTTCTGGATCTGAAAATTTTGAATCGTTATGTAAGAGTACCAACTTTCAAAATGGTGACTATAAGGACTATTCTGCCTTTTGTTCAGCAAGGGCATTATATGTCCACAATAGACTTGCAGGATGCATAACTTCATATTCCGATTCATCCCGGTCATTATCCGTTTCTGAGAGTCTCTTTTCTAGACGAGCATTACCAATTTTTCGCTCTTCCTTTTTGCCTAGGGACAGCTCCAAGAATCTTTTCAAAGGTTCTCGGTGCCCTTCTCTCTGTAATCAGAGAACGGGGTATTGCGATGTTTCCTTATTTGGACGATATCTTGGTACTAGCTCAGTCTTTACGTACTGCAGAATCTCACACAAATCAACTAGTGTTGTTTCTTCAAAGACATGGTTGGAGGATCAATTTACCAAAAAGTTCCTTGATTCCTCAGACAAGGGTCACATTTTTAGGTTTCCAGATAGATTCAGTGTGCATGACTCTGTCTCTAACAGACAAAAGACGATTAAAATTGGTTTCAGCTTGTCGGAACCTTCAGTCTCAATCCATTCCCTTCAGTAGCTATGTGCATGGAAGTTTAAGGTCTCATGACTGCAGCATCGGACGCGATCCCCTTTGCTTGTTTTCATATGAGACCTCTCCAGCTTTGTATGCTGAACCAATGGTGCAGGGATTATTCAAGGATATCACAATTAATATCTTTAAATACCAATGTTCTACTATCTCTGACTTGGTGGTTAGATCACCATCCTATAGTTCTAGGGGCCTCTTTTGTTCGTCCAACCTGGACTGTGATCACAACAGATGCGAGTCTTTCAGGTTGGGATTCTGTTTGGGGATCTCTGACAGCACCAAGGGGTTTGGAAATCTCAAGAGGCGAGGTTACCAATCAATATTTTGGAACTCCGTGCAATTTTCAGGGCTCTTCAGATTTGGCCTCAGGTTTTCATGTTCATATTTAATGTGTCTGAATATACATGTTTATTTGAGTATTTCTTTATATTCATATAAAAACACAGCAGATTACACCTTTATTCTATAAGGTAAGACGAGTCCACGGTTTCATCCTTTACTTGTGGGATATTCTCCTACTAACAGGAAGTGGCAAAGAGCACAACAGAGCTGTCTATATAGCTCCTCCCTTAGCTCCACCCCCAGTCATTCTCTTTGCCTACTCTAAGTACTAGGAAGGGTAAAGTGAAAGAGGTGATAAAATATTAGTTTTTAATTTCTTCAAGCAAGAGTTTATTTTAAATGGTACTGGTGTGTACTATTTACTCTCAGGCAGCAGATGGATGAAGACTTCTGACTAGAGGATGATGATCTTAGCATTTGTAACTAAGGTCCAGTGCTGTTCCCACAGAGGCTGAGGAGTACAGGAAACTTCAGTGTGAGGAACATTTTCATGCTATGCAGCAGTGAGGTATGTTCAGACATATTTTTCTGGAGAGACACTGTATTTCAGAAAGGCTGACAGTATCCCCATGAGGGTAAGGGTAAGCAGTAATCCTAAGAGCTAATAAGAAGGGCATTACTAAGCTTGCATAAGGGGCTAACTGGGAGTGCTGTTTAACGTTTTGTGGGCAATAACGTTTTGGGCAACTTTGAGGGTACACTTATTTTTGTGGTTCTCAGAACCCACATGGCTAGTTATAACCGCTCTGGTGCGGTTCTTTGAGGCTGTAGAGACATCAAATGAGATGGGCGGGGCCTTTTTTCGCGCCTCAGATGCGCAGTTATTTTCTCTCAGCAAGCTCTAACTCCTGAGGGCCCTGGTGAATGTTTTGGGCCAAATCGAAGCTTTAACCCCATATTTACTATCCCTGAGGGCAGGTAGGTGCTTTTTTTTCGGATTTAGGCCTAATTTCAATCCGGTTTGCACATCAAAGGGTTAAATGTTAATATTCCTTGTGGGAAAATCTAAACTTCATATATTGTCTGCTTGCAAAATTTTGAAAAATTTGGTGCATTTTAAAGCTGTTTTGCAGAACGTGTATGCTTTTTTTCTCTTAAAGGCGCAGTACTGTTTTTTTAAGATTATTTTTTTCACTAAATAAAGTGTTTTCATGCTTGTTTGTAGTCATTACTAGCCTGTTCAACATGTTTGACATTGAGGAAAGTCAATGTTCAATATGTTTACAAGCCATTGTGGAACCTCCACTTAGAATGTGTCCCTCATGCACTGAAAGGTCAATAAATTTCAAAGAACATATTTTAGCTACTAAAAGTATGTCGCAGGATGATTCTCAGAAGGGAATCAGGTTATGCCATCTAATTCTCCCCAAGTGTCACAACCATTAACGCCCGCACAAGCGACGCCAAGTACTTCTAGTGCGTCTAATTCTTTCACCCTGCAAGATATGGCCGCAGTTATGAATACTACCCTCACAGAGTTGTTATCTAAGCTGCCTGGGTTGCAGTGGAAGCGCAGTAGGTCTGGTGTGAGAACAAACGCTGAGCCCTCTGACGATTTATTAGCCATATCCGATGTACCCTCACAATGCTCTGAGTTGGGGGTGAGGGATTTGCTGTCTGAGGGAGATATTTCTGATTCAGGAAAGATGTTCCCTCAGACAGACTCAGATATGACGGCTTTTAAATTTAAACTAGAACACCTCCGCTTATTGCTCAGGAAGGTTTTAGCGACTCTGGATGATTGTGACCCTATTGTAGTTCCAGAGAAATTGTGTAAAATGGACAGATTTCTAGAGGTTCCTGCCTACACTGATGTTTTTCCGGTCCCTAAGAGGATTTCGGACATTGTTACTAAGGAGTGGGATAGCCCAGGTATTTTGTTCGCTCCCCCTCCTGCTTTTAAGAAAATGTTTCCCATATCAGACACCATGCTGGACTCGTGGCAGACGGTCCCTAAGGTGGAGGGAGCTATTTCTACCCTGGCTAAGCGTACAACTATACCTATTGAGGACAGTTGTGCTTTCAAAGATCCTATGGATAAAAAATTAGAGGGTCTCCTGAAGAAAATATTTGTTAATCAAGGTTTTCTTCTTTAACCTATAGCGTGCATTGTTCCTGTAACTACTGCAGCGTCCTTTTGGTTTGAGGCTCTGGAGGAAGCTCTTCAGAGACCCCATTAGATGATATTCTGGATAGAATTAGGGCTCTCAAGCTAGCTAATTCTTTCATTACAGATGCCACTTTTCAACTGGCTAAATTAGCGGCGAAAAATTCAGGTTTTGCCATTTTAGCGCGTAGAGCGTTATGGCTTAAGTCCTGGTCTGCTGATGTGTCATCAAAAGCTAAGCTGTTAGCCATCCCTTTCAAGGGTAAGACCATATTCGGCCCTGAACTGAAAGAGATCATTTCAGACATCACTGGAGGAAAAGGCCATGCCCTTCCTCAGGATAAGACAATTAAGATGAGGACCAAACAAAATAATTTTCGTTCCTTTCGGAACTTCAAAGGTGGTCCCTCTTCCTCTTCCCCTGCCGCAAAGCAAGAGGGGAATTTTGCTCAATCCAAGTCAGTCTGGAGATGTAATCAGACTTGGAACAAGGGTAAACAGGCCAAGGAGCCTGCTGCTGCCACCAAGACAACATGAAGGGGTAGCCCCCGATTCGGGTCCGGATCTAGTAGGGGGCAGACTTTCTCTCTTTGCTCAGGCTTGGGCAAGAGACGTTCAGGACTCCTGGGCTTTAGAAATCGTAACCGAGGGGTATCTTCTAGATTTCAAAGATTCTCCCCCAAGGGGGAGATTCCATCTTTCTCGATTGTCTGTAAACCAGACAAAAAGAGAGGCGTTCTTACGCTGTGTAGAAGACCTATATATCATGGGAGTGATCTGCCCAGTTCCGTAAACAGAACAGGAGCAAGGTTTCTACTCCAATCTGTTTGTGGTTCCCAAAAAAGATGGAACCTTCAGACCAATTTTGGATCTCAAGATCCTAAACAAATTCCTCAAGAGTCCCATCCTTCAAGATGGAGACCATTCGACTATTTTGCCGATGATCCAGGAGGGTCAATATATGACCACCGTGGACTTAAAGGATGCGTATCTACACATCCCTATCCACAAAGATCATCATCAGTTCCTCAGGTTCGCCTTTCTGGACAAGCATTACCAGTTTGTGGCTCTTCCCTTTGGGTTGGCCACAGCTCCCAGATTTTTCACAAAGGTGCTAGGGTCCCTTCTGGCGGTTCTAAGGCTGCGGGTCATAGCTGTGGCGCCCTATCTGGACGATATCTTAATCCAGGCGTCGACTTACCAACTAGCCAAGTCTTACACGGACATAGTGTTGGCTTTTCTAAGATCTCACGGGTGGAAGGTGAACGTAAAAAAGAGTTCACTTATCCCTCTCACAAGAGTTCCATTCCATTCGGTAGACATGAAAATTTTTCTGACAGAGGTCAGGTAATCAAAGATTTTATCCATCTGCCGAGCTCTTCATTCCATTCCCCGCCCCTCAGTGTATGGAGGTAATCGGCTTAATGGTAGCGGCAATGGACATAGTAACGTTTGCTCGCTTGCATCTCAGACCATTGCAACTATGCATGCTCAAACAGTGGAATGGGGATTATGCAGATTTATCTCCTCAGATAAATCTGGACCAAGAGACCAGAGACTCTCTTCTTTGGTGGTTGTCACAGGATCATCTGTCCAAGGGAATGTGTTTCCGCAGGCCAACGTGGGTCATAATGACGACGGACGCCAGCCTATTGGGCTGGAGTGAAGTCTGGAATTCCCTGAAAGCACAGGGTTTGTGGACTCAAGAGGAGGCTCTCCTCCCGATAAATATTCTAGAACTGAGGGCGATATTCAATGCGCTTCAGGCGTGGCCTCAGCTGACGTCGGCCAGTTTCATAAGATTCCAGTCGGACAATATCATGACTGTAGCTTATATCAATCATCAGGGGGGAACAAAGAGTTCTCTAGCGATGATAGAGGTTACCAAAATAATTTGATAGGCAGAGACTCATTCTTGCCATCTATCAGCAATCTATATCCCAGGAGTGGAGAACTGAGAAGCGGATTTTCTAAGTCGTCAGACTTTTCATCTGGGGGAGTGGGAACTCCATCCGGAGGTGTTTGCACAATTGATTCGGCAATGGGGCACACCAGAATTGGATCTGATGGCGTCTCGTCAGAACGCCAAACTTCCTCATTACGGGTCCAGGTCAAGGGATCCTAAGGCAGTACTGATAGATGCTCTAGCAGTACCCGGTTGTTCAACCTGGCTTATGTGTTTCCACCATTTCCTCTCCTTCCTCGTTTCATTGCCAGAATCAAACAGGAGAGAGCTTCAGTGATTTTGATAGCACCTGCGTGTCCACGCAGGACTTGGTATGCAGACCTGGTGGACATGTCATCTCTTCCACCATGGACTCTGTCACTGAGACAGGACCTTCTGATTCAAGGTCTGTTCCAGCATCCAAATCTAATTTCTCTGCGGCTTACGGCTTGGAGATTGAACGCTTGATCTTATCCAAGCGGGGTGTCTCGGAGTTGGTCATAGACTCCTTGATTCAGGCTCGAAAGCCTGTCACCAGGAAAATTTATCATAAGATATGGCGTAAATATCTTTATTGGTGCAAATCCAAAGGCTACTCATGGAGTAAGATCAGGATTCCTAGAATTTTGTCCTTTCTCCAAAAAGGATTGGAGAAGGTGCTATCAGCTAGTTCCTTAAAGGGACAGATATCTGCTTTATCAATTCTACTGCACAAACGTCTGGCAGATGTTCCAGACGTTCAGTCGTTCTGTCAGGCTTTAATTAGAATCAAGCCTGTGTTTAAACCTGTTGCTCCTCCATGGAGTTTGAATTTAGTTCTTAAAGTTCTTCAAGGGGTTCCGTTTGAACCTATGCATTCCATAGATATTAAGCTTCTAGCTTGTAAAGTTCTGTTTTTAGTTGCTATCTCTTTGGCTCGAAGAGTTTCTGAACTATCTGCATTGCAATGTGACTCGCCTTATCTTGTTTTCCATGCTGATAAGGTGGTTTTGCGTAACGTTGTTACTAATAGGAATATCAATTAGGAAATTGTTGTTCCTTCTCTGTGTCCTAATCTTTCTTTTCAGAAGGAGCGTCTGTTGCACAACTTGGATGTGGTTAGTGCTTTGAAGTTTTACTTGCAAGCGACCAAAGATTTCCATCAAACCTCTTCTTTGTTTGTTGTCTATTCTGGAAAACGTAGAGGTCAAAAAGCTACGGCTACCTCTCTTGCCTTTTGGCTGAAAAGCATAATCCGTTTGGCATACGAGACTGCTGGACAGCAGCCTCCTGAAAGAATTACAGCTCACTCTACTAGAGCGGTGGCTTCCACATGGGTTTTTAAAAATGATTCTTCTGTTGAACAGATTTGTAAGGCTGCGACTTGGTCTTTGCTTCATACCTTTTCCAAATTTTTCCAAATTTGATACCTTTGCTTCTTCAGAGGCTATTTTTGGGAGAAAAGTTCTTCAAGCAGTGGTGCCTTCTGTTTAACCATCTGTCTTGTCCCTCCCGTTCATCCGTGTCCTGTAGCTTCGGTATTGTATCCCACAAGTAAAGGATGAATCCGTGGACTCGTCTTACCTTATAGAAGAAAAGTAAATTTATGCTTACCTGATAAATTAATTTCTTCTATGGTAAGACGAGTCCACGGCCCACCCTGTCATTTTAAGACAGATTATATTTTTTTAGTTTTAAACTTCAGTCACCTCTGCACCTTGTAGTTTCTCCTTTTTCTTCCTGTACCTTCGGTCGAATGACTGGGGGGGTGGAGCTAAGGGAGGAGCTATATAGACAGCTCTGCTGTGGTGCTCTTTGCCACTTCCTGTTAGCAGGAGGATAATATCCCACAAGTAAAGGATGAATCCGTGGAGTCGTCTTACCATAGAAGAAATTAATTTATCAGGTAAGCATAAATTTACTTTTTTTATATAGTATTTAAAATTATACAGGCTGTATTTTAAAATGAACCCAAGAGTTTCAATGCAAGACATGTGTCTTTGTTAGCCTGTACAAATGTCGATTCAATACAACAGGGACAATTTAACACATAGGCAACACTGTAGTCATTTCTTCAGCTATAAATCTTTTCTACGAATCTCATTAGGCCTTAAAGAAAATCCCAGACGTCACGTCTCTATTAACTCAGGGGTTCCTGTGACCTAGGTAATGAGACAGATGCTCTCTCTTTGAAATAACTTAAATATCTTAATCAGGATAAGCATATCTTATGTCTGATCTAAGATCTGGAATACACAGAATATAGATAACCATTTTTCGTAAGTAATTTTTCTTTCTTTGAAATGACTAATGGCCAAATGTTTCAGAGCAAGAGGAAAGGGTCAGTGACAATCT
Organism: Bombina bombina; assembly: GCF_027579735.1. Classification (NCBI taxonomy): domain Eukaryota; kingdom Metazoa; phylum Chordata; class Amphibia; order Anura; family Bombinatoridae; genus Bombina; species Bombina bombina. Next base: position 20,189 of record NW_026511898.1, on the reverse strand, counting down.
GATAGAAATTTTAGCTTCACACCTTAGCAGGAAATCTTTGAAAGCAGTCCTTTGATCTCAGATGTGGAATACACAGCTAAGATCATCCCTGTTTGAAGATCGAGATCAGAAGATTACAGACTGGGTCTAAAAGTGCTTGGTCCTGTACCACACTTTCCTATCGCAATACGGGACAGGGAATCCCAGCTGATCTGAAAGGACTTTCAGTGCCTCTCTGTCCCTCCCGAGTACTCGCTGAGTACGATTGTTCTGCTGGGATTTTCGGAAGAGAGAGGTGTGCGGCAAGATTCATCATCGATTGGTCGATCCGCCGTCTTGAGAGGTGTGGACGTGATTCTGTACCTGATTGGCGGAAAGGTCCCACGTGACGGGTCAGCGTCTTTTGCCGAGTGGTTGTCTGCCGGGCGACGAACAGGTCCCGGTCTGCGATATCTGGCATAATTTAGTGCCGCCTCGTCTGTGAGTATAACTGTTGGCCTTACCTGTTAGCCCTTGGTTCCTACGTTATTACCCTATTGGCGCCTCTTTGTTACTTTTTAGGATTTCGTTTGGTGAACTGTTTTGTCTCAAGAGAGCAGCCTAGATCTTCATCTATCGTTTGGAATTTGGATATGTTTCACTCTCAAGCGCACCTCTAGATGGGATTTGCCATCTTTTTTTCTCTCCAATACACAGAGTGTACCCAGTGATAACATGATCATGCTTTTTGAGCGATTTCATATTTATTTTATCATATATATAACACAGAACTGACCAATAACACTACTAGCAACTCTGCATATGTGTATCACACAAAGTCGCACCGCCTGCACACATCTAATTCCCTTTCCTTTGTAAGACTGTTTGCCAAATGTATCACTGGGTGCTGAAGCACTCTATCATTTTGGTAATTGCTAAATAGCGTGTCTGTTACATCAGGACTAGGGAAACCTGATATCCATTAAGATCGTGTGCCACCCTGGTGACTTAGCTGCAGTCCTAATAGTGACATAAATCAAGGAAACGACTTTAAAATAAATATGGGGGAAGTTATATTTTTGAATTGACTTATGAACTATCCATTTGTTCCAACTTGAATCGTTTTACTAATTTTAATTCAACGTTACTTATATCTTTATTGCAGACAGTGTATATTCTGAATACAAAGGGGATTTTATCTGAAAAAAATTCTATCAATCATTAATGGACTAATCCCCTTTTTGGACACTATATGATTTACGTTTGGGACTTTTGTCTAAAAAATTAAGTACTTATATAAGTATATATGCTATAAATTTTCTGTGAGCTAGGTTCTTTTAGTAAGCTATATATTACATAGAAAGATATCAATTTGTTATCAGCTTTCTCATCAAGATAGGGGAGGAAGTATTAATTTGAACTTGTTTAATCTATTAATATTGCCTTGAATTTTGATTTTGGTCTTGTGGTAACCCATATGGCATTTATAGATTACAAAATTATCTGTGATTTGTATAGAACACAGGGTCTTTCACTCACAATGATCTAAGGTTTAGCATAGATTTATGTAGGGGTATGTACATGCATAGATGCAATTATATGTAAGTGTGCATGTGTGCATTGTTTTGGTGACTGAACATTGAATACAGTTTTGAGAATATAGCATATTTCTCTTGTAAGGTGTATCCAGTCCACGGGTTCATCCAGTACTTGTGGGATATTCTCCTTCCCAACAGGAAGCTGCAAGAGGATCACCCACAGCAGAGCTGTCTATATAGCTCCTCCCCTAACTGCCACCCCCAGTCATTCTCTTGCAGCTCTCGACAAGGGAAGTAGCTAGAGAGATGTGGTGAATTAGTGTAGTTTATCTTCAATCAAAAGTTTGTTATTTTTAAATGGTGCCGGCGTTGTACTGTTTTTTTTTTTACCTCAGGCAGAAATTAGAAGAACAATTTGCCTGAGGTTTTTGATGATCTTAGCAGGTTGTAACTAAGGTCCACTGCTGTTCTCACACATAACTCAAGAGTATGGGGAAACTTCAGCTGGGAGAACGGCCTGCAGAATTAAATGCCCTGAGGTATGTTCAGTATATTTTTTTCAAGAGGATGATAAGAACTAGAAAATGCTGATAGTGCCTGATATAATTAAGGTAAGCCTGATTGCAGTGATTTAATAACGACTGGCATCATGCTTGCAGTAAAGCGTAATTTTCATATTACTTTCTATTATGGCTTAGTATGTAAAACGTTATATATATATATATATATATATATAAAAGGAACGTTTTTTACTGAGGTGATAAATCTTTATTTGGGGCCTAGTTTTCCACATGGCTGTTATTTTATTCCTAGGAATAGTTTTTTAAGGCCCTCTGACTTTGAGTGCATGGTGGGAGGGGCCTATTTTCACGCTCTACTTGCGCAGTTGTTTCTTACATTTGAGACATCCAGCTTCCCTGAAGGAGTACCCTGACATATTGGACTTCTGTAAAGGGTTTTTGTGCCTAAAAAAGTCGTTTTATGGGAAGGTAGGAGCCACAGTAGAGCTGTGGCAGTTTGTTTGTGACTGTTATAACGGTTTTTACCGTTTTTTTGCTTTGTTTTTTAACCTGAGGGGTTAATCATCCATTTGCAAGTGGGTGCAATGCTATTTTAGTCTATTATATACACTGTTAAAATTTCATAGAGTTAACTGCTTTTTTCACTGTTTTTGCAGTTTTTGTGTTTGTTTTTTTCCTTTAAAGGCACAGTACCGTTTTTTATATTCTGCTTTTTCACATTAAAGTGTTTTCAAAGCTTGCTGGTCTCATTACTAGTCTGTTAAACATGTCTGACATAGAGGAAACTCCTTGTTCATTATGTTTAGAAGCCATTGTGGAACCCCCTCTTAGAATGTGTACCAAATGCACTGATCTTACTATAAGTTATAAAGACCATATTCTGGCTTTAAAAGATTTTTCACCAGAGGAAATTGACAAGGAGGAAGTTATGCCGACTAACTCTCCCCACGTGTCAGAGCCTTTAAAGGACCAGTCAACACAGCAGATTTGCATAATCAACAAATGCAAGGTAACACGACAATGCAATAGCACTTAGTCTGAACTTAAAATGAGTAGTAGATTTTGTTTCCTACAATTTTAAAAGTTATGTCTTTTTCCACTCCCCCTGTACCATGTGACAGCCATCAGCCAATCACAAATGCATACACGTACCATGTGACAGCCATCAGCCAATCACAAATACATACACACTTATTCTTGCACATGCTCAGTAGGAGCTGGTGACTCAAAAAGTTTAAATATAAAAATACTGTGCACATTTTCTTAATAGAAGTAAATTGGAAAGTTGTTTAAAATGGCATGTTCTATCTGAATAATGAAAGTTTAATTTTGATTGAGTGTCCCTTTAACTCCCGCTCAAGAGGCGCCAAGTACATCTAGCGCGCCCATTGCGTATACTTTACAAGACATGGCGGCAGTTATGAATCATACTCTTACAGAAGTATTGTCCAAACTGCCAGGGTTACAAGGAAAGCGAGACAGCTCTGGGGCTAGAAAAAATACAGAGCTCTCTGACACTTTAGTATCTATGTCCGATATACCCTCACAATGTGCAGAAGCCGAAGAAGGAGAGCTTCTATCTGTGGGTGATTTTTCTGACTCAGGGAAGACACTTCAACCTGATTCTGATATGTCTACATTTAAATTTAAGCTTGAACACCTCCGCATGTTGCTCAGGGAGGTTTTAGCAACTCTGGATGACTGTGACGCCATTGTAGTCCCAGAGAAATTGTGTAAATTGGATAAATACTACGCAGTGCCTGTTTACACTGATGTTTTTCCAATACCTAAGAGGTTTTCAGAAATTATTACTAAGGAATGGGATAGACCAGGTGTACCGTTCTCTCCCCCTCCTGTTTTTAAAAAGATGTTTCCCATATATGCCGCTACACAGGACTTGTGGCAAACGGTCCCTAAGGTGGAGGGAGCAGTCTCTACTCTAGCGAAGCGTACAACTATCCCTGTCGAGGACAGTTGTGCTTTTCTAGACCCAATGGACAAAAAATCAGAGGGTTACCTTAAGAAATTTTTTATTCTTATTCTCCAGCCCCTTGCATGCATTGCCCCTGTCACTGCTGATGCGGCCTTCTGGTTTGAGTCTTTAAAAGAGGCTCTACTGGTAGAAACTCCATTGGATGATATTCTTGACAAGCTTAAAGCTCTTAAGCTAACCAATTCATTTGTTTCTGACGCCGTTCATTTAACCAAACTAACGGCTAAGAACTCAGGTTTTGCTATTCAGGCGCGTAGGGCGCTATGGCTTAAATCCTGGTCAGCTGACGTTACTTCAAAGTCTAAGCTTCTCAAAATTCCCTTCAAGGGGCAGACCCTATTCGGGCCTGGACTGAAGGAGATCATTTCTGATATTACTGGAGGAAAAGGTCACGCCCTTCCTCACGATAGGTCCAACAAATTAAGGACCGAACAGCCTAATTTTCGTGCCTTTCGAAACTTCAAGAGTGGCGCAGCTTCAACTTCCTCTAATACAAAACAAGAGGGAAATTTTGCCCAGTCCAAGCCGGTCTGGAGACCTAACCAGGCTTGGAACAAAGGAAAGCAGGCCAAAAAACCTGCTGCTGCCTCTAAGACAGCATGAAAGATCAGCCCCCAATCCGGTTACGGATCTAGTAGGGCGCAGACTTTCTCTCTTCGCCCAGGCTTTGGCAAGAGATGTCCAGGATCCCTGGGCGTTGGAAATTGTGTCCCAGGGATATCTTCTGGGCTTCAAAGCTTCTTCCCCAAAAGGAAGATTTAATCTCTCACAATTATCTGCAAACCAGATAAAGAGAGAGGCATTCTTACATTGTGTTCAAGACCTCCTAGTTATGGGAGTGATCCACCCAGTTCCAAAGGAGGAACAGGGGCAAGGCTTCTATTCAAATCTTTTTGTGGTTCCCAAGAAAGAGGGAACCTTCAGACCAATCTTAGATCTCAAGATCCTAAACAAATTTCTCAGGGTCCCATCCTTATCTGCACATTCCGATACACAGAGATCATCATCGGTTTCTCAGGTTTGCCTTCCTTGACAGGCATTACCAGTTTTTGGCTCTTCCCTTTGGGTTAGCTACGGCACCAAGAATCTTTACGAAGGTTTTGGGGTTACTCCTAGCGGTCCTAAGGCCGCGGGGTATAGCAGTAGCCCCTTACCTAGACTACATTCTAATACAGGCGTCAAATTTTCAAATCGCCAGGTCCCATACAGACATTGTTCTGGCATTTCTGAGGTCGCATGGGTGGAAAGTGAACGAAGAAAAAAGTTCTCTATCCCCTCTCACAAGAGTTTCCTTCCTAGGAACTCGGGTAAATCTTAATTTCTACAGAATCTATCAGACAGAGGCCAGGTTGTCAAAACTTCTTAATTCCTGCGGTGTTCTTTATTCTACTTCTCGCCCTTCAGTGGCTCAGTGTATGGAAGTAATCGGCTTAATGGTAGCGGCAATGGACATAGTGCCGTTTGTAATTCCTGCGGTGTTCTTTATTCTACTTCTCGCCCTTCAGTGGCTCAGTGTATGGAAGTAATCGGCTTAATGGTATCGGCAATGGACATAGTGCCGTTTGCCCACCTACATCTCAGACCGCTGCAACTCTGCATGCTCAGTCAGTGGAATGGGGATTACACAGATTTGTCCCCTCTACTAAATCTGGATCAAGAGACCAGGGATTCTCTTCTCTGGTGGTTATCTCGGGTCCATCTGTCCAAGGGTATGACCTTCCGCAGGCTAGATTGGACAATAGTAACGACAGATGCCAGCCTTCTGGGCTGGGGTGCAGTCTGGAACTCCCTGAAGGCTCAGGGCTTGTGGACTCAGGAGGAGACACTCCTTCCGATAAACATTCTGGAACTAAGAGCAATATTCAATGCTCTTCAGGCTTGGCATCAGCTAGCTGCGGTCAGGTTCATCAGATTTCAGTCGGACAACATCACGACTGTAGCCTACATCAACCATCAAGGGGGAACAAGGAGTTCCCTAGCAATGTTGGAGGTTTCAAAAATAATTCTATGGGCAGAGGTTCACTCTTGCCATCTATCAGCTATCCATATCCCAGGAATAGAGAACTGGGACGCTTTTCATCCGGGGGAGTGGGAACTCCATCCAGAGGTGTTTGCACAGTTGATTCAACTTTGGGGCAAACCAGAACTGGATCTCATGGCGTCTCGTCAGAACGCCAAGCTTCCTTGTTACGGATCCAGGTCCAGGGATCCCAAGGCAGCGCTGATAGATGCTCTAGCAGCGCCTTGGTCTTTCAACCTGGCTTATGTGTTTCCACCGTTTCCTCTGCTCCCTCGTCCGATTGCCAAGATCAAGCAGGAGAGAGCTTCGGTGATTTTGATAGCACCTGCGTGGCCACGCAGGACTTGGTATGCAGATCTGGTGGACATGTCATCCCTTCCACCATGGACTCTACCGCTGAGGCAGGACCTTCTACTTCAGGGTCCTTTCAACCATCCAAATCTAATTTCTCTGCGTCTGACTGCTTGAACGCTTGATTTTATCAAAACGTGGTTTCTCCGAATCGGTCATTGATACCTTAATTCAGGCTCGAAAGCCTTTCACCAGGAAAATCTATCATAAGATATGGTGTAAATATCTTCATTGGTGTGAATCCAAGGGCTACTCATGGAGTAAAGTCAGGATTCCCAGGATATTATCTTTTCTCCAAGGAGGATTGGAGAAGGGATTGTCAGCTAGTTCCTTAAAGGGACAGATTTCTGCACTGTCTATTCTTTTGCACAAGCGTCTGGCAGATATTCCAGACGTTCAGGCGTTTTGTCAGGCTTTAGTTAGAATCAAGCCTGTGTTTTTAAACCTGTTGCTCCGCTATGGAGTTTAAATTTAGTTCTTAAAGTTCTTCAAAGGGTTCTGTTTGAACCTCTGCATTCCATAGATATCAAGCTTTTATCTTGGAAAGTTCTGTTTTTGGTAGCTATCTCTTCTGCTCGAAGAGTTTCAGGGTTATCTGCCTTGCAGTGTGATTCCCCTTATCTGATCTTCCATGCAGATAAGGTAGTTTTGCGTACCAAACCTGGGTTTCTTCCTAAGGTGGTATCTAATAAGAATATCAATCAGGAGATTGGTGTTCCGTCACTGTGTCCTAATCCTTCTTCAAAGAAGTAACGTCTATTACACAATCTTGACGTGGTTAGTGCTTTAAAGTTTTATTTACAAGCTACTAAAGATTTTCGTCAAACATCTGCATTGTTTGTTGTCTACTCTGGACAGAGGAAAGGCGAAAAGGCTTCAGCAACTTCTTTCCTTTTGGTTTAGAAGTATATTCTCTTAGCTTATGAGACTGCTGGCCAGCAGCCTCCTGAAAGAATTACAGCTCATTCCACTAGAGTGATGGCTTCCACATGGGCTTTTAAAAATGAGGCTTCTGTTGAACAGATTTGTAAGGTGGCGACTTGGTCTTCGCTTCATACTTTTTTCTAAATTCTACAAATTTGATACTTTTGCTTCTTCGGAGGCTATTTTTGGCAGAAAGGTCTTACAGGCAGTGGTGCCTTCCGTTTAAGCGCCTGCCTTGTCCCTCCCTTCATCCGTGTCCTATAGCTTTGGTATTGGTATCCCACAAGTAATGGATGAATCCGTGGACTGGATACACCTTACAAGAGAAAACAAAATTTATGCTTACCTGATAAATTTATTTCTCTTGTGGTGTATCCAGTCCACGGCCCGCCCTGTCATTTTAAGGCAGGTGTTTTTTATTTTTAAACTACAGTCACCACTGCACCCTATAGTTTCTCCTTTCTCTTGCTTTTCTTCGGTCGAATGACTGGAGGTGGCAGTTAGGGGAGGAGCTATATAGACAGCTCTGCTGTGGGTGATCCTCTTGCATCTTCCTGTTGGGAAGGAGAATATCCCACAAGTAATGGATAAATCCATGGACTGGATACACCACAAGAGAAATAAATTTATCAGGTAAGCATAAATTTTGTTTTTAAATCTAAGACAAGTATATATTTCCGGATATGTAGTATCCCAGGAAGTTATTACTATTTTGATCGATTACATACATCTATCTTAAGTTCTCAATGAGGCTTACCTGTGAGTGAGATCTGTGCCAATTGTTTATTTTAGGAACTATATATTTGCTCTCTGGGATAATTTGTTCTATACACAACATTGGTACATGATATACACTATATAGTAAGGTAGCGGAATATAGTACCTATGCATGCAATTTTAAGCAACTTTCTAATTTACTCCTATTTTCAATTTTTCTTCGTTCTCTTGCTATCATTATTTAGAAAAGAAGGCATCTAAGCTTTTTTTTGGTTTCAGTACTCTGGACAGCACTTTTTTTATTGGTGGATGAATTTATCCACCAATCAGCAAGGACAACCCAGGTTGTTCACCAAAAATGGGCCGGCATCTAAACTTACATTCTTGCATTTCAAATAAAGATACCAAGAGAATGAAGAAAATTTGATAATAGGAGTAGATTAGAAAGTTGCTTAAAATTTCATGCTCTATCTGAATCACGAAAGAGAAATTTTGGTTACAGTGTCCCTTTAAGTACCGATTATTCCTAAATTTCCATGGCTGACTTGGATCAGCTAGAACAAGATTTCGAACAAATATTTAATGAAATTCCACAAGGTGGAACACTAGGCAGCCATTTTCAGACCATGGAAAATTTAATGAAGAAAGAGATCAGATTAAAATGGGATATGGACCTTAGAAAGGTACATACGGTTACAAATCATCCCTAGGGGCTTAAGAATTAGAAAGTTTCCTACATTCATGACAGATGATAGAATATTCATTGACTAACAGAATATTCATTTAAACTGATGCAGTTAATAATAGAAAACAAAGACACACAGTTACTTAAAGTGAGAGAAGAAATAGAAAAACTTCAAACTGAGTTGGACATTTTGACCCTAGAGCGCAAATATAAAGAATTTGACACGATATTGAAAGATACAATAGCTTCACTTAAAGAACTTATCAAGACTAAACAAGAGTAATTTCTAAGAGATCAAAATGACTACACACAGGGTAAAGTATACATCTGGCAGAAAAATACTAGAAGTCGTTCCAGAGAGAGGTACAACAAAAGAAGGAATTCCTGGGGAAATGAAAAAAATGATAGTGAAAATTGTTATAAACTCACTATAGATACAGACTCGGGAGAAAATTCCAACTCTGAAAATGAATTAACAGATAGTGATATGTTAGAATCTAGCAATCCGAATATGCTTCCTAAGTCAATATTAAAACCTGCAAGAGACCCAATTCCAAAGAGTTACATATCAGCTGAATACTAAGTATTCTGAACCGATCCCAGGAGGGAACAAACTGAAGATCCACAAGCAAATAAAAAGATAGTTCATAATGAACACCATAGTAATCCTAGTGAGTTAGAACAGGTTTTTCAAGCTCCCCCAGTGAACCACTCAGAAGGAAGAGGAAGAGGCACACTAAGAGGAAAAACAAACCAATCACGATACCAGTTGAGACGAGGGCTAAGGCGAAACAAAAAGTTAAATAGATGAATCAATTATAAATAATGTTATAAATGTAACCGATAACCTTCTTAATGAGCATGAGATAAAAGTTTTGGGGTATGGTATGGGATTTGTTCCCACTTATCGGTTTAATTTATTTCAAACTTTAATTGATGTCAACAAATTGATTCTGGGACTAACATTGAAAAAATATTTTGAGAGTAGTGAGAGTGTAGATATAGAACCATCCATGGTAAGCTCTTCAAATATAATTAAAAGACAGATAAATAATCTGTCTATGGATTTTTCCAAACTACAGGATGTTCAAAACCTATTGATTTTAGGTTTGGAAACCAAATCCATATTCTATCCTGTTCAGACAAGGGGAGATATCCTCCTTAAATTTCAGAAAAGAATTGAAGCTGATTTGGTTAAATTGTCAAAGAAACCCAGTGACATCCCTCCCAATTTATCCAAACAGGAAAAATTGGCATTGGAAACACTAAAAAACAACGAACAGTTAGTAATAATGACTGCTGACAAAGGAGGGAGTATAGTGGTTTGGGATAGGTTATCATACAAGAGAGAGATACTACGACAATTAAACAATCAGGATGATTTTATACCTTTGCCTCGGCTGAGGCTGTTTTCGGGAGGAAAGTTCTTCAAGCAGTGGTGCCTTCCATTTAGGTTCCCTGTCTTGTCCCTCCCTTTTCATCCGTGTACTATAGCTTTGGTATTGTATCCCACAAGTACGGATGAAATCTGTGGACTCATCGTATCTTTAAAAAGAAAATGAAATTTATGCTTACGTGATAAATTTGTTAATTTTTAGATACGATGAGTCCACGGCCCACCCTTTTTTATGAGTCAGGTCTTGTTTTTGTTAAACTTCAGTCACCTCTGCACCATGGCTTTTCCTTTCTCTTCCTAACTTCGGTCGAATGACTGGAGTGGGAGGGAAGGGAGGAGATATATATATATATATATATATATATATATATATATATATATATATATATATATACACATACACACACACACACGTATTGTCCACTGACATCTACAGATACCTTGACAGGGTAAAGGGTCCTAAATCCTTAGGGTACAATGGTTACATAGTCAGAGGTAACATGGTGAATGGATAACATAAAGATTGTTTGAGTGAATATGGTAAAGCTCAACAAGACAAAGAGACTACAACTATCGAAACATGGGCAAAACGGAAGATAATAAGACTTGGTTTGTATGATTTAATCTGATATGAAATTCACCTGATGAAACTGGCTGTGATCTGAGCTTTCATGCTGGCATCTGGTGTATTATCAGCCAGCCTTTACTGCATTTATTATAAACTAGGCGATAAGCCTGCCCAGAAATGTTTACTAAAAAAATGATAAAAAAAATAATTAAAACCTAATCTAATACCCTTATAAACAAACTACCAATTAGACTTAAGTTGTTTTTTTTTTTTTCCTTGGCTGTTTTTTGTTTTTTTTAGATTTGGGAATTTTTTTGTTTTTTAATGGGCAGCAAAAGAGATGATTGCCCTTTTAATGGCAGTGACCATACAAATGCCCTTTTAAGGGCAATGGGTAGCTTTGTTTTTTTTTAATTTTGGGGTGTTGGTTGGGTGGGGGTTTTACTGTTAGTGGGTGATTGGTAATTTTTTAAGGTAAAAGAACTGTTTAATTTAGGGCAATGCCCTACAAAAGGCTCTTAAAGGGACACTGAACCCAAATGTTTCCTTTCGTGATTTAGATAGAGCATGAAATTTTAAGCAACTTGCTAATTTACTCCTATTTTCAATTTTTATTCGTTCTCTTGCTATCTTTATTTGAAAAAGAAGGCATCTAAGCTATTTGGTTCAGAATCTTGGAAAGCACTTGTTCATTGGTGGATGAATTTATCCACCAATCGGCAAGAACAAGCCAGGTTGTTCACCAAAAATGGTTCGGCATCTAAACTTACCTTTCTCCAACATAGGTGTGTCCGGTCCACGGCGTCATCCTTACTTGTGGGATATTCTCTTCCCCAACAGGAAATGGCAAAGAGCCCAGCAAAGCTGGTCACATGATCCCTCCTAGGCTCCGCCTACCCCAGTCATTCTCTTTGCCGTTGTACAGGCAACATCTCCACGGAGATGGCTTAGAGTTTTTTAGTGTTTAACTGTAGTTTTTATTATTCAATCAAGAGTTTGTTATTTTAAAATAGTGCTGGTATGTACTATTTACTCTGAAACAGAAAAGAGATGAAGATTTCTGTTTGTAAGAGGAAAATGATTTTAGCAACCGTTACTAAAATCCATGGCTGTTCCACACAGGACTGTTGAGAGGAATTAACTTCAGTTGGGGGAACAGTGAGCAGTCTTTTGCTGCTTGAGGTATGACACATTCTAACAAGACGATGTAATGCTGGAAGCTGTCATTTTCCCTATGGGATCCGGTAAGCCATGTTTATTCAGATAGTAAATAAGGGCTTCACAAGGGCTTATTAAGACTGTAGACTTTTTCTGGGCTAAATCGATTCATATATTACACATATTTAGCCTTGAGGAATCATTTAATCTGGGTATTTTGGTAAAATTATATCGGCAGGCACTGTTTTAGACACCTTATTCTTTAGGGGCTTTCCCTAATCATAGGCAGAGCCTCATTTTCGCGCCGGTATTGCGCACTTGTTTTTGAGAGGCATGACATGCAGTCGCATGTGTGAGGAGCTCTGATACATAGAAAAGACTTTCTGAAGGCGTCATTTGGTATCGTATTCCCCTTTGGGCTTGGTTGGGTCTCAGCAAAGCAGATACCAGGGACTGTAAAGGGGTTAAAGTTAAAAACGGCTCCGGTTCCGTTATTTTAAGGGTTAAAGCTTCCAAATTTGGTGTGCAATACTTTTAAGGCTTTAAGACACTGTGGTGAAATTTTGGTGAATTTTGAACAATTCCTTCATACTTTTTCGCAATTGCAGTAATAAAGTGTGTTCAGTTTAAAATTTAAAGTGACAGTAACGGTTTTATTTTAAAACGTTTTTTGTACTTTGTTATCAAGTTTATGCCTGTTTAACATGTCTGAACTACCAGATAGACTGTGTTCTGAATGTGGGGAAGCCAGGGTTCCTTCTCATTTAAATAAATGTGATTTATGTGACACTGAAAATGATGCCCAAGATGATTCCTCAAGTGAGGGGAGTAAGCATGGTACTGCATCATTCCCTCCTTCGTCTACACGAGTCTTGCCCACTCAGGAGGCCCCTAGTACATCTAGCGCGCCAATACTCCTTACTATGCAACAATTAACGGCTGTAATGGATAATTCTATCAAAAACATTTTAGCCAAAATGCCCACTTATCAGCGAAAGCGCGACTGCTCTGTTTTAGATACTGAAGAGCATGATGACGCTGATGATAATGGTTCTGAAATGCCCCTACACCAGTCTGAGGGGGCCAGGGAGGTTTTGTCTGAGGGAGAAATTTCAGATTCAGGGAAAATTTCTCAACAAGCTGAACCCGATGTGATTACATTTAAATTTAAGTTGGAACATCTCCGCGCTCTGCTTAAGGAGGTATTATCCACTCTGGATGATTGTGAGAATTTGATCATCCCAGAGAAACTATGTAAAATGGACAAGTTCCTAGAGGTCCCGGGGCTCCCAGAAGCTTTTCCTATACCCAAGCGGGTGGCGGACATTGTAAATAAAGAATGGGAAAGGCCCGGTATACCTTTCGTCCCTCCCCCCATATTTAAAAAATTGTTTCCTATGGTCGACCCCAGAAAGGACTTATGGCAGACAGTCCCCAAGGTCGAGGGAGCGGTTTCTACTTTAAACAAACGCACCACTATGCCCATAGAAGATAGTTGTGCTTTCAAAGATCCTATGGATAAAAAATTAGAAGGTTTGCTTAAAAAGATGTTTGTTCAGCAGGGTTACCTTCTACAACCAATTTCATGCATTGTCCCTGTCACTACAGCCGCGTGTTTCTGGTTCGATGAGCTAGTAATGGCGATCGATAGTGATTCTCCTCCTTATGAGGAGATTATGGACAGAATCCGTGCTCTCAAATTGGCTAATTCTTTCACCCTAGACGCCACTTTGCAATTGGCTAGGTTAGCGGCAAAGAATTCTGGGTTTGCTATTGTGGCGCGCAGAGCGCTTTGGTTGAAATCTTGGTCAGCTGATGCGTCTTCCAAGAACAAACTCCTTAACATTCCTTTCAAGGGGAAAACGCTGTTTGGCCCTGACTTGAAAGAGATTATCTCTGATATCACTGGGGGTAAGGGCCACGCCCTTCCTCAGGATCGGTCTTTCAAGGCCAAAAATAAACCTAATTTTCGTCCCTTTCGTAGAAACGGACCAGCCCAAAGTGCTACGTCCTCTAAGCAAGAGGGTAATACTTCTCAAGCCAAGCCAGCCTGGAGACCAATGCAAGGCTGGAACAAGGGAAAGCAGGCCAAGAAACCTGCCACTGCTACCAAGACAGCATGAAATGTTGGCCCCCGATCCGGGACCGGATCTGGTGGGGGGCAGACTCTCTCTCTTCGCTCAGGCTTGGGCAAGAGATGTTCTGGATCCTTGGGCACTAGAAATAGTCTCCCAAGGTTATCTTCTGGAATTCAAGGGGCTTCCCCCAAGGGGGAGGTTCCACAGGTCTCAGTTGTCTTCAGACCACATAAAAAGACAGGCATTCTTACATTGTGTAGAAGACCTGTTAAAAATGGGAGTGATTCATCCTGTTCCATTAGGAGAACAAGGGATGGGGTTCTACTCCAATCTGTTCATAGTTCCCAAAAAAGAGGGAACGTTCAGACCAATCTTAGATCTCAAGATCTTAAACAAGTTTCTCAAGGTTCCATCGTTCAAAATGGAAACCATTCGAACAATTCTTCCTTCCATCCAGGAAGGTCAATTCATGACCACGGTGGATTTAAAGGATGCGTATCTACATATTCCTATCCACAAGGAACATCATCGGTTCCTAAGGTTCGCATTCCTGGACAAGCATTACCAGTTCGTGGCGCTTCCTTTCGGATTAGCCACTGCTCCAAGGATTTTCACAAAGGTACTAGGGTCCCTTCTAGCGGTGCTAAGACCAAGGGGCATTGCAGTAGTACCTTACTTGGACGACATTCTGATTCAAGCGTCGTCCCTTCCTCAAGCAAAGGCTCACACGGACATAGTCCTGGCCTTTCTCAGATCTCACGGATGGAAAGTGAACGTGGAAAAGAGTTCTCTATCTCCGTCAACAAGGGTTCCCTTCTTGGGAACAATAATAGACTCCTTAGAAATGAGGATTTTTCTGACAGAGGCCAGAAAAACAAAACTTCTAAACTCTTGTTGGACACTTCATTCCGTTCCTCTTCCTTCCATAGCGCAGTGCATGGAAGTAATAGGTTTGATGGTAGCGGCAATGGACATAGTTCCTTTTGCGTGCATTCATCTAAGACCATTACAACTGTGCATGCTCAGTCAGTGGAATGGGGACTATACAGACTTGTCTCCGAAGATACAAGTAAATCAGAGGACCAGAGACTCACTCCGTTGGTGGCTGTCCCTGGACAACCTGTCACAAGGGATGACCTTCCGCAGACCAGAGTGGGTCATTGTCACGACCGACGCCAGTCTGATGGGCTGGGGCGCGGTCTGGGGATCCCTGAAAGCTCAGGGTCTTTGGTCTCGGGAAGAATCTCTTCTACCGATAAATATTCTGGAACTGAGAGCGATATTCAATGCTCTCAAGGCTTGGCCTCAGCTAGCGAGGGCCAAGTTCATACGGTTTCAATCAGACAACATGACGACTGTTGCGTACATCAACCATCAGGGGGGAACAAGGAGTTCCCTGGCGATGGAAGAAGTGACCAAAATCATTCAATGGGCGGAGACTCACTCCTGCCACCTGTCTGCAATCCACATCCCAGGAGTGGAAAATTGGGAAGCGGATTTTCTGAGTTGTCAGACATTGCATCCGGGGGAGTGGGAACTCCATCCGGAAATCTTTGCCCAAATCACTCAACTGTGGGGCATTCCAGACATGGATCTGATGGCCTCTCGTCAGAACTTCAAGGTTCCTTGCTACGGGTCCAGATCCAGGGATCCCAAGGCGACTCTAGTAGATGCACTAGTAGCACCTTGGACCTTCAAACTAGCTTATGTATTCCCGCCGTTTCCTCTCATCCCCAGGCTGGTAGCCAGGATCAATCAGGAGAGGGCGTCGGTGATCTTGATAGCTCCTGCGTGGCCACGCAGGACTTGGTATGCAGATCTGGTGAATATGTCATCGGCTCCACCATGGAAGCTACCTTTGAGACGAGACCTTCTTGTTCAAGGTCCGTTCGAACATCCGAATCTGGTCTCACTCCAGCTGACTGCTTGGAGATTGAACGCTTGATCTTATCAAAGCGAGGGTTCTCAGATTCTGTTATTGATACTCTTGTTCAGGCCAGAAAGCCTGTAACTAGAAAAATTTACCACAAAATATGGAAAAAATATATCTGTTGGTGTGAATCTAAAGGATTCCCTTGGGACAAGGTTAAGATTCCTAAGATTCTATCCTTTCTTCAAGAAGGATTGGAGAAAGGATTATCTGCAAGTTCCTTGAAGGGACAGATTTCTGCCTTGTCTGTGTTACTTCACAAAAAGCTGGCAGCTGTGCCAGATGTTCAAGCCTTTGTTCAGGCTCTGGTTAGAATCAAGCCTGTTTACAAACCTTTGACTCCTCCTTGGAGTCTCAACTTAGTTCTTTCAGTTCTTCAGGGGGTTCCGTTTGAACCCTTACATTCCGTTGATATTAAGTTATTATCTTGGAAAGTTTTGTTTTTGGTTGCAATTTCTTCTGCTAGAAGAGTTTCAGAATTATCTGCTCTGCAGTGTTCTCCTCCTTATCTGGTGTTCCATGCAGATAAGGTGGTTTTACGTACTAAACCTGGTTTTCTTCCAAAAGTTGTTTCTAACAAAAACATTAACCAGGAGATAGTCGTGCCTTCTTTGTGTCCGAAACCAGTTTCGAAGAAGGAACGTTTGTTGCACAATTTGGATGTTGTTCGCGCTCTAAAATTCTATTTAGATGCTACAAAGGATTTTAGACAAACATCTTCCTTGTTTGTTGTTTATTCTGGTAAAAGGAGAGGTCAAAAAGCAACTTCTACCTCTCTCTCTTTTTGGATTAAAAGCATCATCAGATTGGCTTACGAGACTGCCGGACGGCAGCCTCCTGAAAGAATCACAGCTCATTCCACTAGGGCTGTGGCTTCCACATGGGCCTTCAAGAACGAGGCTTCTGTTGATCAGATATGTAGGGCAGCGACTTGGTCTTCACTGCACACTTTTACCAAATTTTACAAGTTTGATACTTTTGCTTCTTCTGAGGCTGTTTTTGGGAGAAAGGTTTTGCAAGCCGTGGTGCCTTCCATTTAGGTGACCTGATTTGCTCCCTCCCTTCATCCGTGTCCTAAAGCTTTGGTATTGGTTCCCACAAGTAAGGATGACGCCGTGGACCTGACACACCTATGTTGGAGAAAACAGAATTTATGTTTACCTGATAAATTACTTTCTCCAACGGTGTGTCCGGTCCACGGCCCGCCCTGGTTTTTTAATCAGGTCTGATAATTTATTTTCTTTAACTACAGTCACCACGGTATCATATGGTTTCTCCTATGCAAATATTCCTCCTTAACGTCGGTCGAATGACTGGGGTAGGCGGAGCCTAGGAGGGATCATGTGACCAGCTTTGCTGGGCTCTTTGCCATTTCCTGTTGGGGAAGAGAATATCCCACAAGTAAGGATGACGCCGTGGACCGGACACACCGTTGGAGAAAGTAATTTATCAGGTAAACATAAATTCTGTTTCTTGCATTTCAAATAAAGATACCAAGAGAATTAAGAAAATGTGATAATAGGAGTAAATTATGAAGTTGCTTAAAATTATATGCTCTATCTGAATCACAAAATAAAATTTTTGGGTTCAGTGTCCCTTTAAGGTAGTTTAGTTTAGGGGTTGTTTTTATTTGGGGGGGGGATTTTTTATTTTCATAGAGGTATTAGATTAAGTTTAATTTTTATTTGTTTGTAATTTTAAACTTATTTTATTTTTTTGTAATTTTAGATAAATTTTTTGTAATTTAATCTTCGGTTTTATTTTTAAATTAAGGTTAGGATTTCTTTCATGTAATTAGCAAGAGTCCATGAGCTAGTGACGTATGGGATATACATTCCAACCAGGAGGGGCAAAGTTTTCCAAACCTCAAAATGCCTACAAATACACCCCTCACCACACCCACAATTCAGTTTTACAAACTTTGCCTCCCATGGAGGTGGTGAAGTAAGTTTGTGCTAGATTCTACGTTGATATGCGCTTCGCAGCAGGCTGAAGCCCGGTTTTCCTCTCAGAGTGCAGTGAATGTCAGAGGGATGTGAAGAGAGTATTGCCTATTTGAATACCATGGTCTTCCTCTAGGGGATCTATTTCATAGGTTCTCTGTTATCGGTCGTAGAGATTTCTTCTCCTACCTCCCTTTTCAGATCGACAATATACTCTTATATACCATTACCTCTACTGATTCTCGTTTCAGTACTGGTTTGGCTATCTACTATATGTAGATGAGTGTCCTGGGGTAAGTAAGTCTTATTTTATTTATGACACTCTAAGCTATGGTTGGGCACTTTATATGTAAAGTTCTAAATATATGTGTTTAAACTTATATTTGCCATGATTCCGGATAATCAGTATTCCTTCATTCAGACTGTCAGTTTCATTATTTGGGATAATGCATATGAATAAATATTTTTTTCTTACCTTGAAAATATTCAATTGACTTTTTTCCCTGCGGGTTGTTAGGCTCGCGGGGGGCAGAAAATGCTTCAATTTATTGCGTCATTCTTGGCGCGAACTTTTTTGGCGCAAAATTGTCATTTCAGGCGCCGTAGTTGACACCAGAAGTTTGTTCTAGTTACGTAATTTTTTGACGCATATGTGTTTCAGACGTTTTTTGCGCCAAATAATGTTGGCGTCGTTTTCGGCATCAGAGGATGTGGCGTCATACTTGGCGCCAAAAAATATGGGCGTTGTACTTGGCGCCAATAATGTGGGCGTCATACTTGCCGACAAAAAATGTGGGCGTCATTCTTGTTCCACTTTTTCTCACATTATTTAAGTTTCACTTTTTTGTTGCTTCTGGTTGCTAGAGGCTTGTTTGTTTTGCATTTTTTCCCATTCCTGAAACTGATAATTTTGCTTTATATGTTTTTTTCTATTACATATTGCAAGATTACCCTGGATCAGAATCTACTTCTGGGAAGACGCTGCCTGATGTTGGTTCTACCAAAGTTAAGTGCATTTGTTGTAAACTTTTGGTAGTTGTTCCTCAGGCTGTAGTTTGTGTTAGTTGTCATGATAAACTTTCTAACGCAGATAATGTCTCCATTAGTAATAATCCTTTACCTGTTGTTTTTCCTTCAACATCTAAAGTTCAGTATGTCCCTGTAAATGTAAAAGAATTTGTTTCTAATTCTATTAGGAAGGCTCTGTCTGTTATTCCTCCTTCCTGTAAACGTAAAAGGTCTTTTAAAACTTCTCATATTTCAGATGAATTTTTAAGTGACCGCCATCATTCTGACTTATCTGTTTCTGATGAGGATCTATCTGGTTCAGAAGATTCTGTCTCAGATGTTGACACTGATAAATCTTCATATTTATTTAAGATGGAGTTTATTCGTTCTTTACTTAAAGAAGTGTTGATTGCATTAGATATGGAGGAGTCTAGCCCTCTTGATACTAAATCTACTAAGCGTTTAAATTCGGTTTTTAAACCTCGTAGTTATTCCAGAAGTTTTTCCAGTTCCTGATGCTATTTCAGAAGTAATTTCTAGGGAATGGAATAGTCTGGGTACTTAATTTACTCCTTCTCCAAGGTTTAAGAAATTGTACCCTGTGCCATCTGATAGATTAGAGTTTTGGGACAAAATCCCTAAAGTTGACGGGGCTATCTCTACTCTTGCTAAAACGTACTACTATTCCTACGGCGGATAGTACTTCTTTTAAGGATCCTTTAGATAGGAAGCTTGAATCCTTTCTAAGGAGAGCTTATTTATGTTCAGGTAATCTTCTTAGACCTGCTATTCCTTTGGCTGACGTTGCTGCAGCTTCCACTTTCTGGTTGGGGGCTTTAGCGCAACAAGTGTCAGACCATAAGGCTTATAGCATTGTTAAACTTCTTCAACATGCTAATAACTTTGTTTGTGATGCCATATTTAATATCATTAGAATTGATGTCAGGTATATGTCTTTAGCTATTTTAGCTAGAAGAGCTTTCTCTCATGTAATTAGCAAGAGTCCATGAGCTAGTGACGTATGGGATATACATTCCTACCAGGAGGGGCAAAGTTTCCCAAACCTCAAAATGCCTATAAATACACCCCTCACCACACCCACAATTCAGTTTTTACAAACTTTGCCTCCTATGGAGGTGGTGAAGTAAGTTTGTGCTAGATTCTACGTTGATATGCGCTCCGCAGCAGGTTGGAGCCCGGTTTTCCTCTCAGCGTGCAGTGAATGTCAGAGGGATGTGAGGAGAGTATTGCCTATTTTGAATGCAGTGATCTCCTTCTACGGGGTCTATTTCATAGGTTCTCTGTTATCGGTCGTAGAGATTCATCTCTTACCTCCCTTTTCAGATCGACGATATACTCTTATATATACCATTACCTCTACTGATTCTCGTTTCAGTACTG
>NW_026511897.1:0-204882 GCF_027579735.1 Bombina bombina | reverse complement strand
TCTCTCTTACCCTTGGAGCAGATGATGGAGTCAAAGAAGACACGAAGGACAAGGAGAAGAAAGAGAAGATGAGAGGAAGAAGAGATACCGGAAGTTGCCAAAATCACTTTTCTAACTGGTCTACGGGCATTTTGTATCCTGTCGGCATTGATCGGCGAAAAGTTTCCTGATCAGTGTTTCAGCACTTTTTTGTTATTATGACGAGATTGTGGGGGCGTATCGCACGTATGGAGGATTGGCATGGTGGAGTTACAACAACAGTTTCATCAGCGCCTGGCTGTAAGACCAGAAATGCGTAGGGACGATAGGGATATTGGTATTTGGCTAGAGTTAATTACTCCTTTGCGGGGATCCTTTCAGGGCTCCAGTGGAGCTGGGGGACTTCTGCAGGAGGAAGTCCATACATGGGTATCTCGGGAGGGAGTGTGGCAGTGGCCATCAGGAAAGGACTCTGTTTCAGTACAATGAGCGCCAGTGTAAGTTTGGGAGTGGATCGCAAGTACAAGCATGCCTTGCTCCGGTTGTGAAGGAATCCACCCGTGGGTCAGATGCTTTAAGAAAGGTGGAAGTGGAAAGCCAGGGGAGGTTACTCCTAAGGGCCAGGACCCAGTGAGGGTAAAAAAAGATGGTTGCCCTGGTTAGAACAGTTCGCTAAGATTAGAGGGAAAGCAGAGGATGCAGAGCTTTTTGCTAACGGGGTTTTAGTTTCAGGGTTTTGGATTCCATTTGTAGAGGGGGGGGCGGTTCAAATCTCGGGTAATTTAAAGTCGGCTATGGAATTGCCGAAGGTGGACTAAGGGAAACTAGATATGAAGTGGTATTGGGGAGGATGGCGGGTCCATTTTCCCACCCCCCATTGGATAATTTGAGAGTGTCCCCTTTGGGGGTTTTCCTTAAGAAGTTGGCGGGCAGTTCTGTATGATTCACCACTTGTCTTTACCAAAAAGGACATCGGTTAATGATGGCATTGATCCAGAGGTGGCGGCGGTGAGGTATGCCTCTCTTGATAAGGTGGTTAGTTTGGTGAAGGCGGGCGGGAGTGGGAGTGTTGATGGAGAAAGTGGATGTGGAGGCTGCCTTTCGGCTTTTACCGTACACCCAGTGTGCCATCACTTGCTAGGCTGTTTCTTTGAGGGTGTCTTTTTACGTGGACCTTTGCCTGCCCGATGGGTTGATTCAATATCGGTGTTGTGCATACTTTGAGAAGTTCAGCACCTTTGTGGAATGGGTGGTGCGGCAGGTATCTGGTTCTGACGTCGGTTGTATATTATTTGGATGACTTCCTATTTGGGGAAAGGCAGGTGACTCAGACTTGTGTACGGTTAATGGAGCATTTCTTTGCGTGCGATGAAGAGTTCTGCATCTCAGTAGCTCACGACAAGTACAGAGGACTGGCTACAGTGTTGAGTTTTTTGGGCATTGAGATTGATTCCAGTAGAATGGAATGCCGTTTGCCGATGGACAAGGTGGTGGACCTTAAGGTTCCATCAGGGGAGCTTTGAAGAAGAAAAAGCTTCGGCTCCGTGACATCCAGTCTTTAGTGGGCAAACTTAATTTTGCTTGCGGATCATTCCTGGTGGGGAGAGTATTTTGTAGGAGGCTGTCACTGGCTACGGTGGGGGTGCAGGATCTGAGACATTGGATCCGGTTGGGGGCTGACCTTAGAGAAGATTTAAAAGTGTGGCTGGAATTTTTGGAGGATTTTAATGGAAGGCATTGGTGCTGGGAAAGGCAGTTTCGAATGAGGAGCTGCACTTGTTTAAGTATGTGGCGGGGTCAGTCGGGTACGGGGCATACTGCCAAGGAAGTTGGTCTGCGAGGTTGTGGACTTTGGAATGGAAGCAGTAGGGGTTAATTAAGAATCTAGTTTTTCTGGAGTTATTTCCGTTGCTGGGTGCCATGGAGGGTGTGGGCGGGTAGGCTGCAGGACAGGGAAGGTGGGAGTTTATATGGATAATTTAGGAGTTGTATTCATGATTAACAAGCTGACATCTAGCTCCCTGCAGTAGTGTGCCTGCTTAGGTTGTTTATATTGGATTGTATGCAAATGAATGGTTTTATTTTGTGCTGTTCATGTGCAGGTTGTCAGAATGTAATCGCTGATGCTCTTTCTTGCTTCCAGTGGGCGAGGTTCCGGGAAGTGGCACTGGGGGCGGAGAAGGATAGGAGTCAGATGTCTGCCAGAGCTGTTGCAGTTGACATGTTGGATCTAATCAGAGTGGCCTGGTAAGCGGTAGCTCAAGGTACTTGGGTTGCATATGTGTCAGCTTGGAGGCAGTGGTTCAGGTTTTAAAAGAGAAGGGGTTCAGATCTTCCAGGGAGGAGTGGATCCGGGAGCTTTTGGCATGGATTGGGAATAGGTTTCGAAGGGGTGATCAAAATCAAAGATAAGAAGGAATGTGGCAGTGCTGGGATTTCTTTTTAAACTTTTCGGATGGGAGGACTCTAACGAAGTTGTTTGTGATTCAGCTTGCTGTGCATGGAATATGTAGGAGACAGGTGTACAAGGATAAGAGGCGGCAGGTGGTGTTTGATACATTGAGGCAGTTATTGGGTTCATTGGAAAAGGGTGTGTTCCTCTGAGTTTGAAGTTCTTTTTGTTCCGGGCCGCTTTTGTGTTGGCGTTTTTTGGGGCATTTCGCATTTCAGAAATGGTGGGGGCGAATAAAAAGGACGTTTGGGGTCTGCAGGCCTGTGATGTTTCAATTATAGAAGGGGTGTTGTGGGTTTGGCTGAGGAAATCAAAAACCGGATCAAGGCGGGTGTTGGGAGGTGGATCCCAGAATAAAGAAACAGGGGGTGTGATTGCCCCTGGTGGCAAATATGGCGGGCTTTTTTGGAAGTCCGGCCGGACCGGGTTTTATCCGTTGTTTTTATTCATAAGGAGGGTCGAGTCTATCGCGTTTTCAGTTTCTGGCAGTATTTAAGCAGAGATTGGTTGGCCCTAGGCTATGCAGCGAATGAGTTTGGTACCCACTCTTTTCAGATTGGGGCTGCTACAGAGGCGGCCAACCTGGGTTTGGGGGAGAGTACGATTAGAACAGATTGGTGGCTTGAAGTCTAGAAGTTTTTTAAGTTGTATGTTAGACCAGATTTGAGAGTTTAGAATGTTTCTTTGTCTTGACAGGTCCTGTACACTGTTGGACTGTGGGACATTCCTACATTTATGGGTCCGTAAGGCAACAGCAGTGAAGGAGCATGGCATGCAGTTAAAGTTCAATGAGGAGACAGTGTTGTTAAGGTGGTTTGGGACTCGGGGTTGAGGTAGGATCAGTTGATCAGGAAGGTGGTGGATTACACAAGATTGTTTCGGCCTCCAGCTATCTTAGTCATTACATGCGGGAAGGTAACGATTTGGGTTTTCAGTCACAAAAGGATGTTGTTGGATAGGATCAAGAGGGATTTGGGAAGGTTAAGGGAGTTGTTCCCTGAAACTGGTGATAGTTTGGTCGGACATTGAAACTCGTTCAGTGTGGAGGGCTGCATGGGACTTCAAGAAACTTGAGGCCTCTAGGAAAAATATTAATAGGTCAGTTAGCAGTTTTGTGTCCAGGATTGGGGGGGTTTGGCATTCGCCATGTGGGTTTGAGGGAGAAGAACAGGTTGGTGCTTCTTTTTAAAGGATGGGGTACACTTAAATGAAGTGGGCCTTCATCTTTTTAACTTTAACATCAGGGAAGGGTGTTAAAGGCCTTAGTCCGGATGGGGTCTGCATGGTCTATGACGTCCTGTGGCGGGGGCGCTTGTTTTAGATTGGATTGTTAAGTAAATTGGTACCTCCCTAAAGAGGAGGGAGATTTTGGGGGGATTACCTGGTGGTAAGCCGGGGGAAGGTACATCTCTGTGGACTAGCACCTTATGGTTCTCAGGTCAATATGTTTTTCTGGTTAATAAAAATTGTTGAGTTTATAAGATTGATTTATTAAATATTTTATAAATGCGGGCTGCGCTTTACACCCATTCATGTGTCTGAGGTTTTATTTATATATTGCGGAATGTATGCCTATATGGGTCAATGCTCCCTGGAGGAGAGCATGGACGCAGGGAATTTGACCCCTATTCCAGCAATGGAGCAGGCTAGAGTAGGTGAGGCGGAGCCTGTTGGTGGAGTATTTAGGGGTGGCAACGGAAGTCGTTCAGCCTCTTTAGCCTCTACAATCGCAAAGAGGAAAAGTTCCCTCCCTCCCTATTTATTAGGATATGTCGCAGCAGGGTGGGGGTCAAAAAGAAAAGAAAAAAGAAAAAGAGGGGGCGCCCTAAGTGTATGGAGAGAAGATGTGACCAAATAATTCTATACTTCTATAATATTCTATACTTATGTATCTAGATGTTTAGATTATTATTAAAAATGCTAAAGTGATAAATCAAGGTGATATACTGTGGGAACCAGTGTCAATGTGTTTTAAAGTGATAAATCATACAATGTGCAATGTTATACCAGTGTTAATCGATAGCAATGTGATACAGGGTAAAAGTAATAAACAATCAAAACAAACACAGTGATAATAAAATAGAAAGTCTCTATTGGGATGGGAGGCAGCTATCTGTGATGATCCAGGCCAGGATCAGGAGCAGCAATCTATGAAGAGAAAAGACAGAAGCGCCACATGGCCCATATACTTGTTTGATCCAGAATAAATAGATCTTAAGGTGATGAGTAAACTCACGTTTAGTAGAGCACCTACAGTTAGTGCTAGATATACGGTCTGGATCTATTTGGTCACCCAGAAGACAACTTCCTGCACAGGAGCTGATGTCTGTATAGACAGAAGGAAAACACAGGTGCCCAATAAGGCCTAGTATTGCTGGTGCAAAGGTGTCAATACAAGCAAAGAGATGAATAATACTCACAAAGTGTAAAGCACCTCTCGTGGTGCTATAGAGGCATGAAGGGGTCAATTCAGTCACCCAACAGACTTGTAGCCAGACATCCAAATGGATCCAGAGGTGCAAAAAGGATCCCCACAATTGAATCCAGAAAAGGAATTAATCCTGGTTAGTAACTCAAATCTTATACGCGAGCGCCAAACTACCCGGAATCAGGGAGATCAAAAAAAATCTCCCTGATTCCGGGTAGTTTGCGCTCGCTATAAGATGTGTTACTAACCAGGATTAATTCCTTTTCTGGATCAATTGTGGGATCCTTTTGCACCTCTGGATCCATTTGGATGTCTGGCTACAAGTCTGTTGGGTGACTGAATTGACCCCTTCATGCCTCTATAGCACCACGAGAGGTGCTTTACACTTTGTGAGTATTATTCATCTCTTTGCTTGTATTGACACCTTTGCACCAGCAATACTAGGCCATATTGGCACCTGTGTTTTCCTTCTGTCTATACAGACATCAGCTCCTGTGCAGGAAGTTGGTCTTCTGGTGACCAAATAGATCCCAGACCGTATATCTAGCACTAACTGAGGTGCTCTACTAAACGTGAGTTTACTCATCACCTTAAGATCTATTTATTCTGGAATCAAACAATATTGGGCCATGTGGCGCTTCTGTCTTTTCTCTTCATAGATAGCAGGGTGGGGGTGCTTGTTTTAGATCTGGATGTTAAGTAAATTGGTACCATCCCTAAAGAGGCGGGAGAGTTTGGGGGGCATGTACCTGGTGTTAAGCCGGGGAAAGGTACATCTCTGTGGACTAGCAACTTATGTTCTCAGGTTATATGTTTTTCACGGTTAATAAAAATTGTTGAGTTTTTAAGATTTGATTTATTAAATATTTTAATAAATAGGGCTGCGGCCTTTACACCCATTCATGTGTCCGAGGTTTTATTTATATATTGCGGAATGTATGCCTATATGGGGTCACTCTGAGTCACAGAGCAGTTACTCTGGTAAGCTGAATGCATTTTGAACTAAATATCTTCTTTTTTACATAGAGATGTTCAGGTGATATTTTTAGTCAGCTTTTTACAGATATGCTGTAGCATTTTCAAGTGATTTAGCATATAAAGAACATGTCCCTTTAACTTTATAAAATCTCCAAAATTTCAAAACACATAACAAGTAAAATAAAACCTTGAATGTTTAAAAACTGTCCCATATGAAGTGCATTACCCAAGGATATATATAAAGTGATCAGCACCAATGACTAATATAAGTTAGTGAGCCGTCCCACAAAAAATAATATGATAACTACACAGTGCAATTGTGATTTTAAATATATGAGAAGTCCTGCCAAACTTCCTGGGACCGCCCCTGTAATGGTTGAAACACAGCATCCTGGTTCTGTGATGTAAAGAAACTTGAAATTAAAGGAACTCTGCTGCTCAGTTGGGCAATTGTAACCCAGTAACACTGCTGTTCAATGATGTGACCATTGGAGGCTAGTTTATCAAGCAAGTTATCCTGATATCAAGCAGCACAGCTGAGCACCAGAGGAAGGATTTTTAAGTGCTGTGTTTGTTCCACCATTCAGGGTTGAGTGTTGGCGAACAGTTGTGCCTCTTGATTTATCTGTATGATTCTGGTTACTAAAAACTCCCACTGTTGATTTGGGGCTGTGTTTGCAACTAGCTGTGACTGCAAAAGTTACCATATTCATTAATGAAGGTGATGGATGCTTGCCATTTTGCTGGCTTATTATGAGCCATCAAAATGAACTTTAAAAATTCCAGGAAGTTTTTCAGGACCTTCTGATCAGGGGCAGATGTACTAGATGCAGTGGCAACAGGCCCAAAGTGATAACGGGGGATGCTAATGCAGGAGGAGCCTTTTATTAGTGCAAGTTGCAGGGTGCATATCTATAACCTATCTATCTGTCTGCGACTTCAATGGAGCAGAAAAACTTAAAAAAAAAAACCACCCACAAGTTACACAAACACTATCACAGTTATTTAAAAGCACAACATAAGAAGATAACATTGTATATTTCATAATCCAATGTTCTGCACATAGCAGAATATGTTCTATTTATTCTTAAAGTGATATTTAAATATATATCTGATGAATTTTTGCACAAATATATATTAATACCTATATGTATATATACATGATTATATATAGGTATAGATATTTACAGATATACATAGAGCATATTCCCCTATGTGGAAAGCATTGTAATGTTTATTTACAGTAAATACATAGTTAATCACTTTATTAAATGCTAGGTGATAAACCTGCCCAGAATGCAGTCTATGTTTAAAAAAATACAAATCCCCAAGCTAAAGTTACAAAAAAAAATAAAAAAAAGTAAAATTACAGAAAAAAATAAACAAAGCTATCCAAAATAAAAAAATTAAACCTAAACTAATACCCCTACAAAAGTAAAAAAATCCCCCTAATCTAATACTAAACTACCAATAGCGCTTAAAAGGGTCTTTTGTAGGGCACTGCCCTAAGTTAAACAGCTCTTTTACCTCTAAAAAATACTAAGTCCCCCCTAACAGTAAAAAAAACCCCACCCACCAAACCCCCCAAAAAAAAACTAACACTTAAAAAACTAAAACTACCCATTGCCCCTAAAATGGGCATTTGTATGAGCATTGCCCTTAAAAGGGCATTCAGCTCTTTTACTGCCCTTAAATGGGGCAATCAGCTTTTTCAAGCCCAAAAAAAACCACACCCAAAAATTAAAATAATAAAGCCTAAACCTAAGCTCCAAATAGGTACTCACTTTTCCTGAAGTCCGGCGGAGAAGGTTTTCTTCTAGACGGATCCATCATCTTCTATCTTCATCCGGAGTGAAGACAACGTGGATCGGAGGTGCGGAGCTGTGTTCCCGATGCCTGGATCCTCAGTGGCAGTCCTTAACGGCGCGGGTCCTTGGGGGCAGCTGCGTTCCTCGGCGGCATGGAGGGCTCCTCTTTATCCGATGTCCGTTGTACACTGCAGATTGAATGCAAGGTACCACAATCAATTTGGGGTACCTTGCATTCCTATTTGTTGAAAGTTTGAAATCAGCCAATAGGATCAGAGCTACTGAAATCCTAGTGGCTATTCAAATCAGCCAATAAGAGTTTAGAGCTCTCATCCTATTGGCTGATTTCAAAATTTCAGTCAAAAGAATGCAAGGCACCCAATAAATATGGGGTACCTTGCATTCAATCTTCAGTATGCGATGGACGATCGCATGAAGAGGAGCCTTCAGGCCGTGAGGACCACCGCCCTTGAGGATCCAGGCTTCGGGAACACAGCTCCGCACCTCCGCTCCGCGCTGCCTTCACTCTGTTTGAAGAGAGAAGATGATGGATCCATCTGGAAGAAGACCTTCTCTGGGTAGACAGGGTGTACACTGAACTTTGGAGACAAAACAGTACTAGCCAACTAACTGTTCGCACTTCTCACAAGTGCGGACTTCAGAAGGAAAACAAGGGCTAAAGGTTAGTTAGTGGCACCTGGGGCTGACTGTCAATGGAGCAAGCATTCGTGTCAAGAATAAGTGTGACTGTGTATTTCTATGCTTATTGGCACTGGGTGGTAACAATTGCTGATTCTATAGAGGTTTGCTTAATAGCGTGAAAAAGAAAGGTGGAGTGTATCTTTAACTCTCTAAGGGGAGTGTACAAATTTAAGGTATGCTTAATAGCGTGAATAAAAAAGGTGGAGTATATCTTTAACTCTTTAAGAGGAGTGTGCAAAATTTACCTAAATCAATGCAAATACGATGGAAGTTAAAAACAATTTAATAAAAAATATATAAACAATACAATATTGAAATTACGTAGACACCGGTATCTTAATTAATAAAACATACATGAATATGAATAACCTGGATATAGGAACAGTGTTTACTGTCTAACACTATCTGCTCAGCAGATAATCAACAGAAATAAAATACATCAATGAAACAATTTGCGGTTTATTGTAGCTGATGTGAACTAAATGTAGCCAGATGAAATACTATTATATCAAACTATCCTGGTGCAATTCAATGTGGCTACAATTAAGATGACATATGATATAATATAATTGTAGAATAAACACTCGCAATTGGAAGTTCATATACAGTTTCCTTAATGTTATCCTGAGGTTAATGGATTTGTTAACCATATCAAATATAGTTGACCCATTAAGTGTGGATGACCAGATATAAAAACAGCAATGCTTACATATGGGTAAAAGTGTGTGTTAAAAAATATAATCAAATATCCAAGTTGGTGTGGCGTGGATACAAGGGTACTTCTTAGTCGGATATAATATAGAATTCTTCGGTTTCCAAAAGTCAATACTGGTGTTATAATGACATTATATGAAACTTGCAGAAAAGAGCTTGTGAATTTACTCACTGTTTCTTCGGCGTCCTCGCCTGAATGACTCGCTTCCTCTCTGGGAACTGTCAGTGTGTCGGATCCAATCAATGCCGGATGGTTGAAGTGTGCGCACTTTTTGAAATTGAAGACTGTTAGTTGGTACTCATACCGCTTCAGTGTGTGCAATTTCAGCACGTAGAAAGAATAGGTTATGGGAGTATGTCTTTGGTAGTATCCTCTAGTCTGGAGCTGTATGATTGAAACATCTACGCGTTTCAGCTGTTAAGCCTTTATCAAGATGTTCTTATCCTACCGCTCCTCCATTTTATAGGCTGATTTAACCCCTTGAATCACTTTGACAGAGAAAGAACTTTGTTTGTTTATTTTATTGGCATCCTATTTATCCTGGTCATTATTAATATCATGGCTATATTGATAATATAATACAATACAATTTCATTTGTGCATACTAGTAAATAACTTTGTTTCTAAATCTTTTGAATTGGGTGTTAGTGTACTTTGTAGCACAGTAGTTAAGAGCTTTATATTCACGCGTTAACCCATAAAGGTCTTAACTACTGACTTTTTTTGGCGGGTAGGAGTCTTGTCGGTAGAGGGTCTACCGCTCACTTCTTCCAAGACTCCAAATACCGGCGTTAGGCAGATCCCATTGAAAGATAGGATACGCAATTGGTGTAAGGGGATCTGGCGGTAGCCTGGAGTCGCGGTGAGGAAGTGAGCGTTAGACCCTTTCCTGTCTGACTCTAAATACCAAGCGGGTGGCCAAAAAGCAGCGTTAGGACCCCCTTAACGCTGCTTTTGACGGCTAACGCAGAAACTCTAAATCTAGGTGTTTGTTTCTAAATCTTTCGAATTGCCGCTATCTTAAAATAATTGTTTGGACTCTCAACATAATTCATATTGTCTTCATAAGGGGTGTTTATAAAATAAAATAAAATACAAGGGTGAAAAACTAATTGTTTGCATTGAATTTGTGATACTTGTGAGTGGTATAGAGACACCAATCACCTGATCTCGTACTACTATTGCGCTTCTTTTCAACAAAGGATTCTAATGAACAGTGTGTGCAGAAGGGCATCACAAATTTAATCAAAAATATACAATTCTATTTTAATTTAAATGGCCCTCATATACGGATTCATAGAATTGGTATTATCTAATAATAACTAGGCTATTAAATCGTCACTATAAAGATGTCTAATGTGCCGTGTATTAAAGGTTCCATCACTTGATATAAATAAGATCTTTTATCTCATTGGGTTACAGGAGGGAAACAGAGGGAGGTGTGTGTAAAGGGGTGACAGAGTTTATTAGCTTTACACATGTAAGGGCAGTTTTCACATAAGTGGTCTTAAGAATACCTTGATTTCTAGAGAAAGGATGGTTTCAAAAGTCACTAAATTTAATTCTCCTTTGGTGTAGGTTTTATGATGGTACTAAGTGGATCTATATCTACATAGTAATATATATAGTGGCGGGGATATAGCAAACAGAATGAAAATCTAAGGGGAGGGGGGTGTGTTTAATTTTTATTCAGAATGAAGTTAAGATCTAATTCACTATTCAGGCCTTTTGGGGCCAAAGTATCGAAATTAAATATTAGCTCTGCTTCTTGTCTTAATAACTTTTCTTCCATGTTTCCTCGTCTGCCATAAGACTCAACCTTTTCGACCCCCCCCCCATATTTGAAATCCTCTATTTTCCCTTGATGTACTTCTGTGAAGTGCCTATATAAGTTAGTATCCTTCCTATTATGTTCGATTCCTAAAGATGTTCTCTTATTCGATCTCTAAGCTTCCTACTAGTTTGGCCGAAATATTTTAAATTGCAGCTGCATTGTACTAGATAGATAATGTTAGTGTCTGAACATCTTATTATTCCATTAATGTTTAGGATTCAATTAGTTTTTCACCCTTGTATTTTATTTTATTTTATAAACACCCCTTATGAAGACAATATGAATTACGGTGAGAGTCCAAACAATTATTTTAAGATAGCGGCAATTCGAAAGATTTAGAAACAAACACCTAGATTTAGAGTAATGCGTTAACCGTCAAAGCAGCGTTAAGGAGTCCTAGCGCTGCTTTTGGCCGCCCGCTGGTATTTAGAGTCAGGCAGGAAAGGGTCTAACGCTCACTTCCTCACCGCAACTCCAGGCTACCGCAGATCCCCTTACACCAATTGCGTATCCTATCTTTTCAATGGGATCTGCCTAACGCGGTATTTGGAGTCTTGGAAGAAGTGAGCGGTAGACCCACTACCGACAAGACTCCTACCACCAAAAAAAGTCAGTAGTTTAGAGCTTTATGGGCTAACGCGTGAATATAAAGCTCTTAAATACTGTGCTAGAAAGTACACTAACACCATAAACTACCTATGTACCCCTAAACCTAGGCCCCCCCACATCGCCGCCACTCTAATAAAAAAATGTAACCCCTAATCTGCCAACCGGACACCGCCGCCACCTACATTATAGCTATGAACCCCTAATCTGCTGCCCCTAACATCGTTGACCCCTATATTATATTTATTAACCCCTAATCAGCCCCCCCAATGTCGCCGCTACCAAACTACAATTATTAACCCCTAATCTGCCGACCGGACCTTGCCGCCACTATAATAAATGCATTAACCCCTAAACCGCCATACTTCCGCCTCGCAAAGACTAGAATAAATAGTATTAACCCCTAATCTGCCCTCCCTAAAATCACCGCCACCTACCTACAATTATTAACCCCTACCTCATGCCCGCACCGTCGCCGCTACTATAATAAAATTATTAACCCCTAAACCTAACTCTAACCCTAACCCTAACCCTAATGCCAATCGTATTGAGCTCGCATTCTATTGGCTGATCTGAACAGCCAATAGAATGCAAGCTCAATACGATTGGCTGATTGGATTAGCCAATCGGATTGAACTTCAATCTGATTGGCTGATTGCATCAGCCAATCAGATTTTTTCTACCTTAATTCCGATTGGCTGATAGAATCCTATCAGCCAATCGGAATTGAAGGGATGCCTTCTTTGATGACGTCCCTTAAAGGAACCTTCATTTGTCGGGAAGTCGTCGGTTGAAAAGGATGGCTCTGCGTCAGCTCCTTTGAAGATGGCTCCACCTTGGATGAAGAATTCGGCTCGGCTGGGTGAAGACAACTCAAGGTAGGATGATCTTCAGGGGGTTAGCGATAGGTTTTTTAAGGGGGGTTTGGGTGGGTTAGAGTAGGGGTATGTGGGTGGTGGGTTGTAATGTTGGGGGGGGTATTGTATTTTTATTTTCAGGTAAAAGAGCTGATTACTTTGGGGCAATGCCCCACAAAAAGCCCTTTTAAGGGCTGGTAAAAGAGCTGATTACTTTGATTTTAGTTTAGAATAGGGTAGGGCATTTTTTTTATTTTGGGGGGCTTTTTTATTTTATTAGTTGGCTTAGATTAGGTGTAATTAGTTTAAATTTCTTGTAATTCTTTTTTATTTTTTGTAATTTAGTGTTTGTTTGTTTTTTTGTATTATAGAATAGTTTATTTTATTGTATTTTAAGTTAGCTAATTGTAGGTAATTTATTTAATTAATTTAATGATAGTGTAGTGTTAGGTGTATTTGTAACTTAGGTTAGGATTTATTTTACAGGTAATTTTGTACTTATTTTAACTAGGTAGCTATTAAATAGTTATTAACTATTATTAGCTATTGTACCTAGTTAAAATAAATACAAAGTTGCCTGTAAAATAAATATAAATCCTAAAATAGCTACAATGTAATTATTAATTATATTGTAGCTATATTAGGGTTTATTTTCTAGGTAAGTATTTAGTTTTAAATAGGATTATTTTATTTAATTTTAGGAATATTATTTAGTTTAATTTAAATTATATTTATGTTAGGGGGTTGTTAGGGTTAGAGTAAGGTTTAGGGGTTAATAATTTTATTATAGTAGCGGCGGCGGTGCGGGCGGGAGATTAAGGGTTAATAATTGTAGGTAGGTGGCGGCGATGTTAGGGAGGGCAGATTTGGGGTTAATACTATTTATTATAGTGTTTGCGAGGTGGGAGTGCGGCGGTTTAGGGGTTAATACATTTATTATAGTGGCGGCAATATCCGGTCGGCAGATTAGGGGTTAATAAGTGTAGGTAAAGTGGCGGCGACGTTGGGAGGGGGGCAGATTAGGGGTTAATAAATATAATATAGGGGTCGGCGATGTTAGGGGCAGCAGATTAGGGGTTCATAGGGACAATGTAGTTTGTGGTGGTATTACGGAGCGGCAGATTAGGGGTTAATAATATACAGCAGGTGTCAGCGATAGTGGGGGCGGCAGATTAGGGGTTAATAAGTGTAAGGTTAGGGGTGTTTAGACTTGGGGTTCATGTTAGGGTGTTATGTGTAGACTTAGAGAGTGTTTCCCTATAGGAAACAATGGGGCTGCGTTAGGAGCTGAACGCTGCTTTTTTGCAGGTGTTAGGTTTTTGTTCAGCCCAAACTGCCCCATTGTTTCCTATGGGGATATCGTGCAAGAGCAAGTTTTTCCAGCTTACCGCTACCGTAAGCAACGCTGGAATTGAGGGTTGAAGGGAAGCTAAATTAGGCTCAACGCTCCCTTTTCTGAGCCTAACGCAGCCCCTCAGACATCTCTAAATACCAGTGTTGTCTTAAGGGTGCACTGGGAAAAAAAGCAGCGTTAGCTATGCGGGTCTTTACCGACAAAACTCTAAATCTAGCCGAAAGTTATTTACTAGTAAGCACAAATGAAATTGTATTGTATTATATTATCAATATAGCCATGAAATTAAGAATGACCAGGATAAACAGGATGCCAATAAAATAAACAATCAAAAATAGTTCTTTCTCTGTCAAAGTGATTCAAGGGTTAAATCAGCCTATAAAATGGAGGAGCGGTAGGATAAGAACATCTTGATAAAGGCTTAACAGCTGAAATGCGTAGACGTTCAATCATACAGCTCCAGACTAGAGGATACTACCAAAGACATACTCCCATAACCTATTCTTTCTACGTGCTGAAATTGCACACACTGAAGCGGTATGAGTACCAACTAACAGTCTTCAATTTCAAAAAGTGCGCTCACTTCAACCATCCGGCATTGATTCGATCTGACACACTAACAGTTCCCACAGAGGAAGCGAGTCATTTAGGCGAGGACGCCGAAGACACAGTGAGTAAATTCACAAGCTCTTTTCTGCAAGTTTCATATAATGTCATTATAACACCAGTATTGACTTTTGGAAACCGAAGAATTCTATATTATATCCGGCTAAGAAGTACCCTTGTATCCACGCCACACCAACTTGGATATTTGATTATATTTTTTAACACACTTTTACCCATATGTAAGCATTACTGTTTTATATCTGGTCATCCACACTTAATGGGTCAACTATATTTGATATGGTAACAAATCCATTAACCTCAGGATAACATTAAGGAAACTGTATATGAACTTCCAATTGCGAGTGTTTATTCTACAATTGTATTATATCATATGTCATCTTAATTGTAGCCACATTGAATCGCACCAGGTATTTCATCTGGCTACATTTAGTTCACAGAAGTACAAAAAGTCGCCAAGGATGAAATGTGTAAAAATTAACTTTTATTAGAAGAATCCATAAATACAGGAAGCAATAGATCCCAGGGGGGGAAAAGATAATACGAGAGGAGTAAGCAACAGGCTTACGCGTTTCGGCCAATTTAGTTCACATCAGCTACAATAAGCCGCAAATTGTTTCATTGATGTATTTTATTTCTATTGATTATCTGCTGAGCAGATAGTGTTAGACAGTAAACACTGTTCCTATATCCAGTTATTCATATTCATGTATGTTTTTATTAATTAAGACACCGGTGTCTACGTAATTTCAATTTTGTATTGTTTATATATTTTTTATTAAATTGTTTTTAACTTCCATCGTATTTGCATTAATTTAGGTAAAATTTGCACACTCCTCTTAAAGGACCAGTCAACACTGTAGATTTGCATAATCAACAAATGCATGATAAGAAGAAAATGCAATAGCACTTAGTCTGAACTTCAAATGAGTAGTAGATTTTTGTTAAATAAATTGCAAAGTTATGTCTATTTCCACTCCCCCTGTATCATGTGACAGTCATCAGCCAATCACAAATGCATATACCTATATGCTTTGAATTCTTGCACATGCTCAGTAAGAGTTGGTGACTCAAAAAGTATAAATATAAAAAGACTGTGCACATTTTGTTAATGGAAGTAAATTGGAAAGTTGTTTAAAATTGCATACTGTATCTTAATCATAAAGTTTAATTTTGACTTGAGTGTACCTTTAAAGAGTTAAAGATATACTCCACCTTTTTTATTCACGCTATTAAGCATACCTTAAATTTTGTACACTCCCCTTAGAGAGTTAAAGATACACTCCACCTTTCTTTTTCACGCTATTAAGCAAACCTCTATAGAATCAGCAATTGTTTACTACCCAGTGCCAATAAGCATAGAAATACACAGTCACACTTATTCTAGAAGACCTTCTCTGCCAGACTTCAGGAACAGTGAGTACCTATTTGGGGCTTAGGCTTTTTTATTTTAATTTGTGGGGTGGTTTTTTTTTTAGATTAGGGTTTTTTTTTAGCTTGAAAAATACCTGATTGCCCTTTAAAGGGCAGTAAAAGAGCTGAATGCCATTTTAAGGGCAATGCCCATATAAATACCCATTTAGGGGCAATGGGAAGTTTAATTTTTTTTAGTGTTAGGTTTTTTTATTTTCGGGGGTTAGGTGGGTGTTTTTTTTTACTATTAGCTGTTTAATTTAGGGCCCTACAAAAGGTCCTTTTATGGGCTATTGGTAGTTTATATTAGGGGGTGTTTTTATTTTAGGGGGATTTTTTTATTTTCATAGGGATTAGGTATATATTTTTTTTATTTTCGATAATTTTGTTTATTTGTTTCTGTTATGTTAGACTTTTTAATTTAATGTTAGCTTTTTTATTGTGATGTGGGGGTTTAGCGGTTTAGGGGTTAATAGGTTAATAAGGGTTATTGCAATGTGGGAGTTTGGCGGTTTAGGGGTTAATAGGTTAATTAGGTTTATTGCGATGTGGGGGGTTTGACGGTTTAAGAGTTAATAGGTTAAATAAGTTTTTTGCGATGTGAGTGTTTTGTGGTTTAGGGGTTATTAGGTTAATTAGGTTTATTGCAATATGGGTGGTTGGCGGTTAAGGGATTAATATTTTAATTATGTTATTTGCGGATTAGAGGTTAATTACTCTTGCAATGTGGGGGTTGACGGTTTAAGTGTTTGTTAATACTTTGTGCTGTAGTTTAGGGTTTTTTTTTGTTATATTTCATGCAGGCGCTTACGTGTTTTTTATTGAAATTTCCTGCGGGTGGTTATGTGTTTTTAGTTATTTTTTGTGGGCGGTTGTGTGTGTTTTTTTTTTTTAAGGCTTCGGGTTTGCCTACACTGCATCCAGGTTGAGTGGTGAAAGAATCCACCTGCGGTTCCATTTTCGGAATCCACCTAGATGCAGCTTCGCTGCATCCAGGTGGATTCTTTTGGCTGCGCACCCAGCCAACATTCTTTTGGCTGCCTCGCGCAGCCAACATTCCTTTGAGGATGCATGTGCAACTGGCGAAGGACGCGTTAGAAACGCGATTATAGTATAGATTAATATTTGCATACATATGATTTTTCATGTTTTCATCTATTTGATTGCAAAGGGCTTCAATGCACTATATATATATATATATATATATATATATATATATATATATATATACAGTGGATATATATATCCACTACACACCCCTGTTAAAATGTCAGGTTTCTGTAATGTAAAATAAATTAGACAAAGATAAATCATTTCAGAACTTTTTCCACCTTTAATGTGACCTATAAACTACACAACTTGATTGAAAAACAAACTGAAATCTTTAAGGTGGAGGGAAGTAAACAAAAAAAACTAAAATAATGTGGTTGCATAAGTGTCTTATAACTGTGGTAGCTGTGTTCAGAATTAAGCAATCCCATTCAAAACCATGTTAAATAAGAATCATCACACACCTGCCATAATTTAAATTGCCTCTGATTAACCCTGAATAAAGTTCAGCTGTTCTAGTAGGTCTTTCCTGACATTTTCTTAGTCGCGTCTTACACAAAAGCCATGGTCCGCAGAGAGCTTCCAAAGCATCAGAGGGATTTCATTGTTAAAAGGTATCAGTCAGGAGAAGGGTACAAAAGAATTTCCAAGACATTAGATATACCATGGAACACAGTTAAGACAGTCATCATCAAGTGGAGAACATATTGCACAACAATGACATTACCAAGAACTGGATGTCCCTCCAAAATTGATGAAAAGACGAGAATAAAACTGGTCTGGGAGGCTACCAAGAGGCCTACAGCAACATTAAAGGAGCTGCTGGAATATCTGGCAAGTACTGGCTGTGTAGTACATATGACAACAATCTCCCGTATTCTTCATATGTTTGGGCTTTGGGGTAGACGGCAAGACGGAAGTCTTTTCTTACGAAGAAAAAGATCCAAGCCCAACTAAATTTAGCAAAAACACATCTGAAGTCTCCCCAAAGCATGTGAGAAAAGGTGTTATGGTCTGATGAAACCAAGGTTGAACTTTTTGGCAATAATTCCAAAAGATATGTTTGGCGCAAAAACAACACTGCATATCACCAAAAGAACACCATACCCACAGTGAAGCATGGTGGTGGTAGCATCATGCTTTGGGTCTGTTTTTCTTCAGCTGGAACTGGGGTCTTATTCAAGGTAGAGGGAATTATGAACAGTTCCAAATACCAGTCAATATTGGCACAAAACCTTCAGGCTTTTGCTAGAAAGCTGAACATGAAGAGGAACTTCATCTTTCAGCATAACAACGACCCAAAGCATATATCCAAATCAACAAAGGAATGGCTTCACCAGAAGAAGATTAAAGTTTTGGAATGGCCCAGCCAGAGCCCAGCCCTGAATCCAATCGAAAATCTGTGGGGTGATCTGAAGAGGGCTGTGCACAGGAGATGCCCTCGCAATCTGACAGATTTGGAGTGTTTTTGCAAAGAAGAGTAGGCAAATCTTGCCAAGTCAAGATGTGCCATGCTGATAGACTCATACCCAAAAAGACTGAGTGCTGTAATAAAATCAAAAGGTGCTCCAACAAAGTATTAGTACACACTTATGCAACCATATTTTTTTTTATTATTTTTACTTCCCTTCACCTAAAAAAATTCAGTTTGTTTTTCAATTGAGATGCATAGTTTATAGCTCACATTAAAGGTGGACAAAGTTCTGAAATGATTTATCTTTGTCTCATTTTTTTACATCACAGAAACCTTTTTATATCCACTGTATATGAATACGTATGTATTTATGTGTTTATAAATACACATATAAATACATATGTACACACAAATATATGTATTATCTCAATGTTTAAGCCATTTGACACCTCATTTCTTTGAGCCCTTATAACTTTTTTATCCAATATTTTTTATATATATATTTTTTATTGGATAGTGTTATTACGAATTTAACTGTACTTTAAAATTTATTTTTTATGTGTATTGTGCAACTTTTTATTAGAGAGTAACAGTTAACCAGAGCTCTGATGTGGCAGTAAGCTGTTTAGTGTAAATCGTGATTTCGCTCACACGTTCGTATTTACTTTCTACTTGTAATACGAGTGGAATTTAACTTGCACGCAAACGCCCTCAAAAAGCTGATTTCACTGGCACACAAACAATAGCACTACAATCTTAATCTAGCCCCTAGTGTTTTAGCATTTGCAGACGTACGTTTATTTTTATGTGTTTAGTAATTGTAGAGATTTTATAGAATATGTCACTCTAACAAATGTTAGATTTACTTTTTGTCCAATTAAAAGGGAAAAAAAAGTTCACTGAGTGTGATATTTACTATATTTAGGGGGGTTAATTTTAAACCTTCTTCTTGTTGTTTTTTTATCCATTGTTATAATATATTATTTTGGCTGATCTGCACCAGTGTTTTAGTATTAATATTTTGTACCAATGAGCATCACTGGACATATTTATATATAAAAAAAAATCTTGGAATTTTGCATGTGTTATAAGCTCTTTTACTCGCGTTTGCTCTAATCCACTGCATAGATACAATGCATTGCAAAGCAAATACATTTGATTTGAAATTCAGTACAAACATATCCTAGTATATTCTAAAATACAACTCACGAAAACTCTTTCAATTTTATGGTCACCTATGTTTTTCACAAAAGTTATGATTAATAAACACTAAAATGAAAACTAAATGCCATTTTTCTAGTTGGCTGATAATAGTACCCTTCAGTAAATTTGCTTCTCCATTTAAATAGATGTGCACTTACCCAAAAGCTAAGATTGTATCAGTGAAAAGAAATGATTTGTTTTCTTCAGTTCAAGGACATGCTTTTTGAGCTGAAAATGTTCTGACAGTGAGTCAGATACCTTACTGAATAGAAATAAGCCCCTCAGACAGAATTAAAGAAACTTACTAAACTTACTTAATCATATTGAGTTATAGCAGTTTAAATACCAGAGCTAGTCTTGAGTACTATTCCCTCACTCATAATACAAATCACAAAGCTTCTACCTAGACTTGCACAATATTTTATTTTGATGTAGTGTATGACAAACGTAGCACCTGCTGTGTGATTAGATTTCTTAAGCAACTGTATGTCTGATACATCTGAAAATCTATAATATCCACCTTCTCCCAATAATCTATGCAGTTACAATGAATTAACTTATTTTATGAGATATATATAACTTGATATTTGTATAAAAATATAGTTCTGTTGTATTTCATCGTCATTTCACAATAATACAAATATATAAGCTTCCTGTGAAATTGAAAATAGTCCATTGTTTAAAAAACAAAAACAAAGAAATAAACAACTAAGTTCTTAGAATTGAGAATCTCGGAGAGTCTGGCTATTTGGGGTGGAGTCTACATGACGTGGGAGGGGTTACAGATAACAGGAAGTAGCTGGTTTTACATTTTTAGGCAAGGTTTGCTTACTGGATGGGAGCTACAACTTAGTGGAATCAGGATATTTATACTTTATATAACTGTGGGAGGGCCGCTTAAAGAGTCCTCTAATTAAACCATGACAATTGAGCAAAAGATGGGACAATGGAAATCTCAATGTCACTAAAGAAGTTTATTTTTTTTCAAATTCTTTTCAGTTTTAAACATCAAATTTTTTTTTTACCTTATTCCTATTTGTAGATATAATTAATACTCAGGATAGACTACATATCCCAGGGTTTCCTTTTTTTATATCCTTAATGTGTTTAAATGACCATTAAATATTGTAGAATTACAGAATTAACACATGCAAGGTAATGCAATAGCATCCACTCTGAATTTCACATGAGCAATATATATTTCTATTTCCCTGACACTTTTATCACGTGACATCTAGCAGCGAATCACAGACTAATATATGTTTATAGTGTAATGTAAAACTTGCATTTGAGGACTTTCCCTTTTTGTTCTGCATTGCCCTACATGTAATTTGGGACATGCAGTCTATACAGACTACGGGGTGAATTTATCAAATGTCGGGTGGACATGATCCACTGTAGCGGATCATGTCCGCCCGACATCGATAAATGCCGAAAGCATACACTGTCAGCATTTATCATTGCACAAGCATTTCTGATTAAATGCTTGTGCAATGCCACCCCCTGCACATTCGTGGCCAATCAGCCGCTAGCAGGGGATGACAATCATCACAATCGTATCTGAACAGGATGATTGCTGTCCGCCGCCTCAGTGGTGGTGGATGAGTTAAGTAGCTTAATGAACTTAATTCATTTTCCGCCTGAAACTTAAATTAAAGGGACATGAAACCCCCAAAAAATATTTCATGATTCAGATAGAGAATACAATTTTAAATAACTTTCCAATTTACTTGTATTATTTAATTTGCTTCCTTCTCTTGTTATTCTTTGCTGAAAGGTTTATCTACGTAAGCTCAGGAGCAGCAAAGAACCTAGGTCCTAGCTGTTGATTGGTGGCTGCATATATATATACAGATTGTCATTGGCTCACCCATGTGTTCAATTAGAAACCAGTAGGGCATTGCTGCTCCTTCAACAAATGATACCAAAAGAATGAATCAAATTAGATAATAGAAGTAAATTTAAAAGTTGTTTAAAATTGTATGTTCTGCCTAAATTATGAAAGAAAATGTCTGGGTATCATGTCCCTTTAAGTTTCAGGCAGACCTGAAACTTCGGGGGTAAATTGCAGCATCCTCTGCTTGATAAATCTACCCCTACGACATTACAGGCTTTTATTGTTGTGAGGTATTACAGAAATTATAGAGATAATGTTTAGTC
The DNA here is from genome assembly GCF_027579735.1 of Bombina bombina. Lineage (NCBI taxonomy): Eukaryota > Metazoa > Chordata > Amphibia > Anura > Bombinatoridae > Bombina > Bombina bombina. Next base: position 183,305 of record NW_026511897.1, on the reverse strand, counting down.
ATATTCTTAGTATAGACTAGCTCTGCATAGCACTATGGTTTTCCTCATATGTCTTGTATCGTTATTAATAACGTTTGGCTCTTCATTATCAATTTCATGAAGAAATGGCATCCAATATGTTCATAGCAGACAGTCTACTGTAGACATGTTGTTACTGGAGATACCTCTTTTGCACTGTGTTTACAGGTGTGATCTGGTAATATGATAATTTAAAGGGACATGAAACCCAAAATTTGTATTTCCTTATTCAGACAGAGCATGCAATTTTAAACTACTTTCCAATTTACTTATATTATCAATTTGGCTTCATTCTCTTGGCATGTTTTATAAAAGGAGATGCATTGCACTACTGGGAGCAAGCACATCAATAAGCCAATGAAAAAGGTATATTTGTGCATCCATCAAATAAACAATAAGTAGATTGTGGAGATTTTAAAGAAAAAGACACTCATAAAAATCTAAACTTTATTGTAACCATATTAAAATTCCTTTGAGCAAAGGAAAAGGTGCAAACATATATTCCTTCCTGTATTCTGAACAAGGGGCTCAGTACTACCCTTTGGCAACATCACTAGTCAGAGTTACATGAAGGATACAAACAAGGGTAGTACTGAGAGTGCAATGGTTAGTATTTCATTGTTGTGAATACATATCAGTGCATATGTATTATGAGTATATAGAGAGTCACTTTACATTTCTCATATCATGAGTTTCTATATCTATAAGACATTCATTAGGTAGTAACTTATAGCTCATTCCAGTTTAATCACCTTGGTTGAGGTAGTGGTGGTGTTATAAACTTCAGGTATACAGTATATGTATTACTTATTAGCAGGCAACTTAGATTTTCAGTGATTCATCAGATCTATATTTATATCTATATTCACACAGCGTATCGTGCTACTCCCTGTTCATATATACAGGTGTATTAATGTATTACAGGATCATGGAATTGTAAACGGACATCCATCTTACAAACATTGCTGATTTCTTTCATACTTAGATTATTTAGGGCACCATGTACTAAGCAGTCAGCGAGCTACCCGCAAAAAATCTTGCGTCAAAACTCGCTAACTGATATGTACAAAGTTGTCAACTATGTTCAAATCCGCATATTTAAAATTGCAAGCGTACTTATCCGTCAAACATCGCTAACTCTCCATTTTCACTGTAAATAGACACATTTGACCACCAACTCGCCATAAACAAATGTACTAAAAAATCTATTTGTCCGCTCGCTACAATTTGCGCTCTCACCTCGTTATTTTTGCCTCTCCACCTTTTAGGTGGCGGGCAAGGTACAAAACAATAGGAAAGTCAATGTAGACACCAGTCTAGATATATATAAAAGGCAGTAAAATCAGCATTGTACTTACATTTTTTATTTCAGCAGCTATGGAGACACTTCTGTATTTGTTTATTCTCTGTGTGATGCAAATCCGGTCTAGAAGACAGAATACTGGAAATGTCGCTAATCGATTGGTTAGAAGAAGGAGAGTTTGTGTCCCCCGTGTATTCCTTTCACTGGTTGGTTTGCACATCCTTTCTGACCGAGAGATCATACAAAGATTCCGGCTTGATCGTGAATCCATATTACACCTGTATAGAGAGATTGAAGATTATTTGGAGCCGATGATGGCTCGTTCACGAGCTATTCCGGGACTAATGAAACTATTAGCTGCATTGCATTTTATGGCAACTGGATCCTTTCAGGCAGTTTCCAGCGTCATTATTGGAATGAGTCAATCAGCTTTTTACGCCACTTATCAAAAGATTTTGAAGTGGTATCAGATCCAGATGAAGCCATATCCAATGTGTAAATAAATATTACAAAAATAACGCACTGTATTCACTGTTCAAAAAATTTGGAAAAATAATAAAGTTGTTTAGAAAAAATGCACTTTTATAGTAGCCAAATTCTTTCCCCGCGACTACTATGATGTTTCTGACACCGTGCATGTCACATGTTAATAACTGTCCATACAATTCTACTGACATTTAAGTACATTAGCTTGGTCGCGGCAAGCGAGGCGTCAAATTTATCAATAATCCTCCCCTGCTCGCGGCGGGCTAGACGTCTCTATTTCTGGGTGGATTATTAGAACATAGTGACAGTGGACACCATTTCGCCCGCGGCGAGTAACGGCGAGTTTATCCGTGTCTACAATGTCAGATTAATTGACGGCTTAGTACATGGAGCCCATAGTGTCTAAGGTGCCAATAATCTTTCAGGCAACCATTTATGACTAAGTTATAAGGTCATATATAACTAAGTTATGAGGTCAGTTTTGTTTGTATTTTACAACATACACACTATTCCACACAGACACATTCAGTAACTATAGATTCACTTAAGTGGGTTCCGATATCTTTCAAGCACCCACTCTATAGTTAGCGTAAGAGTGGTCAATTTTAGGATAAGAGTTCCGGATCCCACATTAATATTCTAAGTATATATTGTTACAAATATTCCTCATCAAGTTGTTACAAACGTAACCATTAATATCAATAAACTCACAGAGAGAGCCCCAGTGCCGATACTTTTTCAGGCACGTAATCTACCCATAAGCCCCGCCCACCTGCATTTATCAATCATCAGTTAGCTCCCAACCCCAGAGCCTATCTAAATATGCTTTCCAACAGCAGATACCAAAAGAACAAAGCAACTACAGCCCTAATCTGCTTGTGCGCCCAATTGTAGCGCACCTGTGCCATGTCAGCAGGGTTACGTAATGGTGTAATGAGCCAATTATGGCTCACGTAACCCGAATCACCTATAAATAATTAACATTATGAAATTTCAATATTACAAATATCTGATAAATTAGATAATACATTTAAAGAAAGAATAAAATTATACAATGCATTTGTGTATTCGAAAATGGCATAAACTCTGTGCAATTATAAGGGGTTAAACTTTTACATAACCTAGCTAAAATGTCTATGTAATAAACTTTAATTGCTCTGCTAGTGACTTTGAAAGACTCTAAAATCAGCTAACTGCTAAACAGTCGTCTACGTCAGTTACGTTTAAAGATCTACACCGTCCCTTTAAAAGTATTGTCAAGGCTATGACCTGATACATATCTGTTTGGAGCTAAAACTAGACATTTGCAGAAAGAGACACAAAATGGTTTAAGTGCATCCTATATCTGCACATTTTAACTATGACCTGCTACATATCTGTTTGGAGCTAAAAATAGTCATTTGCTGAAAGAGACAAAAAATGTTTAAAGCGCATCTTATATCTGCACATTTTAGCTATGAACTGCTACATATCTGTTTTGAGCTAAAAGTAGACATTTGCTGAAAGAGACAAAAAATGGTTAAAGCGCATCCTATATCTGCACATTTTAGCTATGACCTGCTACATATCTGTTTGGAGCTAAAACTAGAGATTTTCTGAAAGAGACAAATACATGTTTAAACATCATTCTATGGGTCCTATTTATTATGTGTCTGTCTGACATGATCCGATCAGCGGATCATGTCCGACAGACATCGCTGAATGCGGAGAGCAATACAGTCTCCGCATTCAGCATTGCACCAGTAGCTTTTGTGAACTGCTGGTGCAACGCCGCCCATGCAGATTTGCAACCAATCGGCCACTAGCAGGGGGGTGTCAGTCAACCTGATGATATTCGATCAGGTTGAATTGCGGCGATGTCTGTCCGCCTCCTCAGAGCAGACGGACAGGTTATGGAGCAGCGGTCTTTAGACCGCTGCTTCATAACTGGTGTTTCTGGCGAGCCTGAAGGCTCGCCAGAAACACGGGCCTTCAAACTCCATATGGAGCTTGATAAATGGGCCACTATATCTGCACATTTTGCATATTATACAAACAACGGTTTGAGAACATTACAGTGGCAATTGTCTAATTTCTTAACCATGCTGTGCACAAGTACTCACCAACGAGCCACCCATGGGGAAACTGTCTGTCCTCAAACTGTTGCCAGAGTGAGGACTGCCTGAGGATACGGGCTTCATGACTGACCCCACCGAAATTCCCAAACAGTAAACACATTCATAATTCCCATACATGTGTTGCACACGAACTGCATGTTCAAACTATGAAAGTGTTTGCGATTTCGGAAGGGACGCTCTTCTGCTGGAGCACGCAGAGCAATATGGGTGCAATCTATTACTCCCAAAACATTGGGCATTTCAGCTATTGCATAGAATTCTCTTGAGTCACCTCCAATCATCCTCATTTTAAGGGTATCCTACATATACAAATTTCCCACCTTTGAGGTGGATGATAGTGATAAGGACTTTGTAAATTCTTGGAATAAAGTATTATCAGAATGTTCATCCCGCCTTATATTATTGTTAATTGACTATCAAAATACTTGTCTTACAAACATCAGGAAAGAAATAGACAATTTACAGTGTGAGCTGAATAAAAAGAGCAGTGACCTTAATTTTGACAGATTTGATGGCTTATTAAACTATTCAGTTGCACAAGGTAAATTGTCTATAATGGAAAACAAACACACTGAATACTTAAAGGGACAGTCTAGTCAAAATTAAACTTTCATGATTCAGATAGGACATACAATTTTAAACAACTTTCCAATTGACTTTTATCATTAAATTTGCTTTGTTCCCTTGGTGGTATTTTTGAAAAGCTAAACCTAGGTATACTCAAACTGATTTCTAAACCGTTGAAAACTGCCTCTTAGCTCTGAGCATTTTGAAAGTTTTTCACAGTTAGACAGTACTAGTTCATGTGTGTCATATAGATAACATTGTGCACACTCCCATGGAGTTATTTAGGAGTCTGCCCTGATTGGCTAAACTGCATGACAATCAAAAGCACTGAGATAAGGGGGCAGTCTGCTGAGGTTTAGATATAAAGTAATCACAGAGTTAAAACATATATTAATATAAATTTGTTGGTTATGCAAAACTGGGTAATGGGTAATAAAGGGATTATCTATCTTTTTAAACAATAAACATTCTGGTGTAGACTGTACCTTTAAGAGATAAAACAGACTATTCTTCCAACACTGTGTATATTTGGAACAGGAAACAAAGGGGTTTGCTTAGGAGAAATCAGAATCAGCCAGCAGGCAATGGTAGATGGAGGAATCATAGACGAATGGGTAATAGGTCTAATTCCAAATCTGTCACATTTTCAGAAAGTGAGGTAGAATATGCATCTGATGAAAGGGCCCTGGTAATGAGGAGTCAGGCTGTGTACAGGGAGGCATTCTAAAAGTAAATGATAATGTAGAAATAACACCCCAAGTAGCTACAATTCCTTCAGTTAGGCCCAAAGATCAAGTAAATTATGCCACTAGCAACAAAGGTACCAAATACACTGTATCTAATGTTCCAACACACCAGAATACTCAAGGACTGGCTGTGTCTGGAGTTGATCAGGCAAATTTGGATCAGGTTTTTCCATTGGACCAAAGACCAAAGAAATGGGGGGTCTATGACAACATACAAAATACACAGAACAGATATCTGTGAGCAAGTACAAATAAGTAATGTAATAAATCTGTCTAACATCACATTAACACCAGTTGAAAGCAAAGTTCTAAGTTATGGTTTGACTTTTTCTCCCACCACAAATTTTGACCTATTCCAAACCATTATTGACCTGATCAGACTCATTAGAAATATCACACTAAGGAAGCACTTTTCTGGGCAAGGCAATAAGGAAATTGAGACCAATATCCAAGTGAGAGCCACCCCAATTGTGATGCCAGATACTGGTAATTTCAGTGAAACTTGTGATCTGATCTCTTTACAAGAACTGTAAATTGCAGCAGATGATACTACTGGCACCACCAATAGGGGTGGGTCTTTCAAAGATAAATCTCAATTTTACCCTATTCAAAGCAGAGGTAATATTATTGAAACATTCTTCAATAGGGTCGGACTTGGTAGCTCTAAGAGATAGCATGAACAGGACTAGTCACAACTTGACATTCCTAGAAAGGAAAGCCTTAAAATCTTTACAGGACAATACAGACATAGTGATGACCCGTGGACAAGGGTGGCACAGTCTTAGTGATAAATAAATCACAATATATTGATGAAGCATTAAGACAGTTATACAATAGTAATGATTATCTGATTCTGAATAGGAAACCTACCACTTTTTTTAAGGAAGAACTAGGCCATATTTTGGATGAGGGGTTGGAACAGGGATATATTGACAGAGCCACAATGGATTATCTTAATGTGGACCATCCCAAGATACCCCTGTTCCACCACCTTCTGAAAGTTCACAAATCCACCTCCAATGTACAAGGCCGCCCAATAGTTAGTGGGTGGATTCCCTGTTGGCCAACCTCTCGCAGTGGTTGCATTCAATTATTCAACCGATCGTTATGTCCTTACCATCGTATGTTAAATACACCAAACTATTGAATATTACTAATGTTGTAGAATGGAAAGATGGATATATATGGCTCACAGTGGATGCTGTGTCCTTATACTCCTCTTCCCCTCATGACAAAGGAATTGAGGCAATATGCTTCTTCTTGAATACCTTAACTGATTACACAGAAGGGTTTCAATCCTATATCATTACGATAACCATTTTCTTACTTACACACATTTTTTTTCAGTTTCATGTAGTGTACTATCTCCAGAGATGTGCAACTGCAATGAGCGCCAAATTTGCCCTCTCCTACGCAAACCTGTTCTTAGGTTGGTGGGAATTTGCCTACATCTTTGGAGATAGTAACCCTTATAGGCCTTACATTCAGCTATTCAAAAGATACATAGACAATTTGTTGTTTGTGTGGAGTGGTCCTGAGGACCTTATACAACCCTTTATTGATTGGTTAAACATGAACCAAGTTGTTATGTGATTTATCTTTTGAGTATAGCTCCACAAAAACTAGACTTGACTCTGACAGGTTCAACTGAGGGTAGGATTGTATCTAATGTATACAGAAAACCCATTTAGGGTAATTCCGTGCTCCACGCCTCAAGCTGTAACCCTAAACACACCTCCTATGCAGTGGCCAAGAGTGAATTCACTCGGCTAAAGAGAAACTGTACTGAAAATTCTGACTATAAGTATGAGGCAGATCTCTTAGTAAAGAGATTAAGGGATAGAAAATATCCTTCTAGGGACATTAATAGGGCCAGAAGAGCAGTGTAAATGGAATCCCTATAGAAACTCTTATCAAATACTTATAAACGCAAAGAGAATAGAGACTTTAATGGGGTCACCTTTGTCACTGAGTTCAGTGCACAATACACTGATATAACCAAAATTGTTCGCAAACATTTTCCCCTATTGGCAGTAGATGATGGGCTAACGGGACTGGTAGAGGAGGGTTTGAGGTTCTCATCTAGAAAATGTTTGACTCTAGGGGACATTTCTGCTCCTACTCAGCTAAAAAACAGAGCCAACCCCTCTCACAGTTCCTGGCTGTCATGTGCAGGGACCTTCACATGTGGTCATAAAAAATGAAGACCCTGTGAACTAAGGATTTCACCTCATTTGTCACTGGTGAGACCTTTGAGACACGAAATTGCTTAAGCTGTTTATCGACTTTTGTCATCTACCTAATTAGTTGTCACTAATGTAGACTTCAGTATGTAGGTCTCACTACATGTGACATGAATTCCTGTATTAGGGAACACCTTTTGACCCTTAGGACTGGACGTTATTCCAAACCCCTGGTCCAACACTTTACCAATGTCCATGATGGCAGTCTAAATACCTTTAGTTGGAATATTATTGAAAGGGTGTTTAAGCCTAAACGAGGAGGGGACCTATGTTGAATATTAGCCAAGAGAGAGATTGATTGGATCTTTTGCTTAAGGACTAGAGGGCCTGAAGGTCTAAACTCACGTTATGATCTTATACATTTCTGGGAATAGATCTAACAGTGGTGCTTACAATTATATATTATATGGGAAAATGTATTTGTATTCTGCATTTCATACTAATGTATTATCATGCCAATTGCTTAGAATTTTGTGAACCCTAATATGCACTTAGCATATTTGTTGATACCTTTTTGTTAATATGTATATATATATTCACATTGGTTTTACATAATCCCAATTGTTCAAGTGGTTTATGACTGAAATTGTATCTCTGTAGTGGTAACTATGGCCTAGATTTGGAGTTTGGCGTTAGCCGTGAAAACCAGCGTTAGAGGCTCCTAACGCTGGTTTTAGGCTACCTCCGGTATTTGGAGTCACTCAAAATAGGGTCTAACGCTCACTTTTCAGCCGCGACTTTTCCATACCGCAGATCCCCTTACGTAAATTGCGTATCCTATCTTTTCAATGGGATCTTTCTAACTCCGGTATTTAGAGTCGTGTCTGAAGTGAGCGTTAGACATCTAACGACAAAACTCCAGCCGCAGGAAAAAAGTCAGTAGTTAAGAGCTTTCTGGGCTAACGCCGGTTTATAAAGCTCTTAACTACTGTACTCTAAAGTACACTAACACCCATAAACTACCTATGTACCCCTAAACCGAGGTCCCCCCACATCGCCGACACTCGAATAAATTTTTTTAACCCCTAATCTGCCGACCGCCACCTACGTTATCCATATGTACCCCTAATCTGCTGCCCCTAACACCGCCGACCCCTGTATTATATTTATTAACCCCTAACCTGCCCCCCACAACGTCGCCTCCACCTGCCTACACTTATTAACCCCTAATCTGCCGACAGGAGCTCACCGCTATTCTAATAAATGTATTAACCCCTAAAGCTAAGTCTAACCCTAACACTAACACCCCCCTAAATTAAATATAATTTTAATCTAACAAAATTAATTAACTCTTATTAAATAAATTATTCCTATTTAAAGAAAAATACTTACCTGTAAAATAAATCCTAATATAGCTACAATATAAATTATAATTACATTGTAGCTATTTTAGGATTAATATTTATTTGACAGGCAACTTTGTAATTATTTTAACCAGGTACAATAGCTATTAAATAGTTAAGAACTATTTAATAGCTACCTAGTTAAAATAATTACAAAATTACCTGTAAAATAAATCCTAACCTACGTTACAATTAAACCTAACACTATACTATCATTAAATTAATTAAATAAAATACCTACAATTACCTACAATTAAACCTAACACTACACTATCAATAAATAAATTAAATACAATTCCTACAAATAACTACAATGAAATAAACTAACTAAAGTACAAAAAATAAAAAAGAACTAAATTACAAAAAATAAAAAAATATTTACAAACATAAGAAAAATATTACAACAATTTTAAACTAATTACACCTACTCTAAGCCCCCTAATAAAATAAATTACTAAAGTTCAAAGCTCTTTTACCTTACCAGCCCTGAACAGGGCCCTTTGCGGGGCATGCCCCAAGAAGTTCAGCTCTTTTGCCTGTAAAAAAAACCCATACAATACCCCCCCCAACATTACAACCCACCACCCACATACCCCTAATCTAACCCAAACCCCCCTTAAATAAACCTAACACTAAGCCCCTGAAGATCTTCCTACCTTATCTTCACCATACCAGGTTCACCGATCCGTCCTGAAGAGCTCCTCCGATGTCCTGATCCAAGCCCAAGCAGGGGGCTGAAGAGGTCCATGATCCGGCTGAAGTCTTCATCCAAGCGGGAGCTGAAGAGGTCCATGATCCGGCTGAAGTCTTCATCCAAGCGGGAGCTGAAGAGGTCCATGATCCGGATGAAGTCTTCTATCAACGGCATCTTCAATCTTCTTTCTTCCGGATCCATCTTGCAGACCTCCGACGTGGAACATTCTCTTCTCCCGACGCCTACTAGCCGAATGACGGCTAGCCAATCAGAATCAAGTTCAATCCGATTGGCTGATCCAATCAGCCAATCAGATTGAGCTCGCATTCTATTGGCTGATCGGAACAGCCAATAGAATGCGAGCTCAATCTGATTGGCTGATTGGATCAGCCAATCGGATTGAACTTGATTCTGATTGGCTGATTCCATCAGCCAATCAGAATATTCCTACCTTAATTCCAATTGGCTGATAGAATCCTATCAGCCAATCGGAATTCGAGGGACGCCATCTTGGATGACATCCCTTAAAGGAACCGTCATTCGGCTAGTAGGCGTCGGGAGAAGAGGATGTTCCGCGTCGGAGGTCTGCAAGATGGATCCGGAAGAAAGAAGATTGAAGATGCCGTTGATAGAAGACTTCATCCGGATCATGGACCTCTTCAGCTCCCGCTTGGATGAAGACTTCAGCCGGATCATGGACCTCTTCAGCTCCCGCTTGGATGAAGACTTCAGCCGGATCATGGACCTCTTCAGCCCCCTGCTTGGGCTTGGATCAGGACATCGGAGGAGCTCTTCAGGACGGATCGGTGAACCTGGTATGGTGAAGATAAGGTAGGAAGATCTTCAGGGGCTTAGTGTTAGGTTTATTTAAGGGGGGTTTGGGTTAGATTAGGGGTATGTGGGTGGTGGGTTGTAATGTTTGGGGGGGTATTGTATGTTTTTTTTTTTTAGAGGCAAAAGAGCTGAACTTCTTGGGGCATGCCCCGCAAAGGGCCCTGTTCAGGGCTGGTAAGGTAAAAGAGCTTTGAACTGTAGTAATTTAGAATAGGGTAGGGCATTTTTTATTTTGGGGGTCTTTGTTATTTTATTAGGGGGCTTAGAGTAGGTGTAATTAGTTTAAAATTGTTGTAATATTTTTCTTATGTTTGTAAATATTTTTTTATTTTTTTGTTACTTAGTTCTTTTTTATTTTTTGTACTTTAGTTAGTTTATTTCATTGTAGTTATTTGTAGGAATTGTATTTAATTTATTTATTGATAGTGTAGTGTTAGGTTTAATTGTAGGTAATTGTAGGTATTGTATTTAATTAATTTAATGATAGTATAGTGTTAGGTTTAATTGTAACTTAGGTTAGGATTTATTTTACAGGTAATTTTGTAATTATTTTAACTAGGTAGCTATTAAATAGTTCTTAACTATTTAATAGCTATTATACCTGGTTAAAATAATTACAAAGTTGCCTGTCAAATAAATATTAATCCTAAAATAGCTATAATATAATTATAATTTATATTGTAGCTATATTAGGATTTATTTTACAGGTAAGTATTTAGCTTTAAATAGGAATAATTTATTTAATAAGAGTTAATTTATTTCGTTAGATGTAAATTATATTTAACTTAGGGGGGTGTTAGTGTTAGGGTTAGACTTAGCTTTAGGGGTTTATACATTTATTAGAATATCGGTGAGCTCCAGTCGGCAGATTAGGGGTTAATAATTGAAGTTAGGTGTCAGCGATGTTAGGGAGGGCAGATTAGGGGTTAATACTATTTATTATAGGGTTAGTGAGGCGGATTAGGGGTTAATAACTTTATTATAGTAGCGCTCAGGTCCGGTCGGCAGATTAGGGGTTAATAAGTGTAGGCAGGTGGAGGCGACGTTGTGGGGGGCAGATTAGGGGTTAATAAATATAATATAGGGGTCGGCGATGTTAGGGCAGCAGATTAGGGGTACATAGGGATAATGTTAATAATAATATGCAGGGGTCAGCGATAGCGGGGGTGGCAGATTAGGGGTTAATAAGTGTAAGGTTAGGGGTTTTTAGACTCGGAGTACATGTTAGGGTGTTAGGTGCAGACGTAGGAAGTGTTTCCGCATAGTAAACAATGGGGCTGCGTTAGGAGCTGAACGCGGCTTTTTTGCAGGTGTTAGGTTATTTTTCAGCTCAAACAGCCCCATTGTTTCCTATGGGAGAATCGTGCACGAGCACGTTTTTGAGGCTGGCCGCTTGCGTAAGCAACTCTGGTATCGAGAGTTGAAGCTGCGTTAAAAATGCTCTACGCTCCTTTTTTGGAGCCTAACGCAGCCTTTATGTGGACTCTCAATACCAGAGTTATTTTTATGGTGCGGCCAGAAAAAAGCCGGCGTTAGTTTTTCGGGTCGTTACCGACAAAACTCCAAATCTAGCTGTATGTCTTTTCTTGTTAAATATTATTATTTATTTGAGAACATCATATTGGCTGTTGCTAGTTTAATTGACTAACCTATAATATGGAGCATAAGCTGGAGGCATGGCATGCTTTCACCAATAGAGTGGTTTTACTTCTTTTTTAAAGGTGTGTGAGAGATAATCTAGTATGGCTATGATTACGGCTTAAAGCCGAAACGCGTAAGCCGGATACTGCTGCACCTGTATGTTTGCTGTGTGCATCTCTGTTTTAAAGCTTCTACAATAAAAGTTAATTTTTACAAGATCAGATTCCCTTTTCTTCATTGTGAATCCTACGTAAAGTCTACAAATTCTTGTCAAGGCGTTCAGAAACCTTTCAAAAACCACAGAGAAGGTACCCTGAGACATTCCAGATATGTACCCCTCTATGGATTGAAAGCTTCCGGGCGCCAGGACATGTATACAGCAAAGCATTGGACATGCAAGGGATTGCAGTGGGCATATGTCTGCGTGACTCCAGATAAGGATTAAGTACATCATACAGGTTTAAGAGCTGCAGTCTATTGAGCCTATATTTGTCAAAAACCTTGAAGTTGCTCATGTTATCCATGGTGAGCCTCACCCTGTGAACACAAGGGCCCCTAATCGTCAGACGTTCGCAATGCCTCTCTTGGAGACACCGAGCCTGCCTGAGTCTGTTGTACATAACTTGTCCAACAACACCTACACAGTTTAACTGCGGGTTATCCATATTTGCAAAGTGAAGCAGCACAAGCCAAATGGCAGAGCAAACACACAAGGAGTAACAAGGTATGCAAACACACAAAAGCGATTTGATACAATGTCGATCACAAGGCACGTATTGGCCATGGTGTTTGGGTGATTTATAGTGCAAAATGTCCAATGGTAGCGTGTTCGTAATGATTGCTGATTGTATACACTTGATTAAATCTGAGCGGCGTGAATGCTTTCAAAGTGGGCGTTTTTTTTTGTGTTTGTTGAAATTTTGTTGCAAAAACGATAAAGTAACGGCTGACATATATAATATTATATATATATTAGAGATTGTCGAGATTTCAATATTTTACGTGTCCCATTGAAATCACAATAATAACGAAGATCTTCCAAACCTCTCATCTACGTATTTGTAATATTGAGGGAGAAACTGATGACAGGGGCAGTAAAGTCCTAATGTTTGAATCTGTATGGTTGAAGCTTAGAATGATGTCATCATATTAGCTACATCCCTGTCTAGTTTCCAAATCTTCGTTCTCTTGTTCTACTTTGCAACATTCTTATTGTGTGATGATTAAAAAGATAAATGTGTGTTTTGTTGTTGTGTGATGCGTGTTATGTATATATATGTATGCATTGTGATTCTCTCAAACATATGTTCATTTATATAAAGCTGTATATCATTGTTATTCCTTCCAAAAAAGCGACAACTATAATACTCTCTAAGGATATATTATAATTATACGGAATTCCTAATGGTATATTATGTTAAAGCCACTAAAGCCATAATTTATCTTTCATGATTCAGAGAGAGAATACAATTTTAAACAACCTTCCCATGTACTTTTATGATGTAAATAGGTTCATTGTTTATATATTGTTTGTTGAATAAATAGCAATGCACATGGGTGAGGCAATCACAGAAGGCATCTATGAGCAGCCACCAATCATCATCTACTGAGCCTATCTATATACTGTTCATCAAAGGATATGAAGAGAATAAATCAAATTATATAATAGACGTAAATGAGACAACTGTTAGAATAGGCATAACTCTTTTATTTTTGGCAATTTGTTTGTTATCTTTGGTAATGTTAGGGTTTTTGTTTTTAAAGTAATGTAATTTGTGGTAATGTTAGTTTTTATTTTAAAGAGTATGATTAGATTTTTTTTTACTTTCACAAGAAAGTTTTTTTATTTTTGTAAAGGTTATTAGTTGTTTTTGGTAAAGGCTAGTCTATTTTGAGTTAACTTAGGGGGTGTTAGTTAGAGGGGTTAGATATTAGTGGGTTATTTTGCATTGGGGGTCTGGAGGTTTACGGGTTAAGAGTGTATTGTTTTACTATGCCTTAGGGGCTGGAGGTTTAGGGGTTAATAGTGTAGTGTTTTACTATGCGCTGGGGATGGAGGTTTAGGAGTTAATAGTGCAGTGTGGACTTTGTGGTGGGCTATGTATCAGTTATGGGGTTATTAGAGTATGGCAATTAGGTTTGCGGGAGTAGGGTGTTAGGTTTTTTCCCCACTTTTTTTCTCCATTGAGCTCTATGGGGGAATAGGTTATCGCGTGCGCAATAGTGTAAGATCCACTTTTTGCGCTCATCAGGATAGCGCAAGATAACTTTTTATTTTAAACTTGTAATACCAACGCAACCCGAAGAGTGCAAAAGGCTTATTGCTAGTGCAGTTAGCGCTCTAGCGAAAGCACTAATTAGTGCTCCACTTGTAATCTAGCCCATTGTGTGCAGTACTTTTATTCTCCCTTAACTTTATGATTTCCTGTGTTTGCAAAAAAAATAAATAAATTGCCATGTAGTATACTTCACTGATGAAGTGAAAAGATGTAATTACTTTGCCTTTCACTAATTCAATATAGCAATTCATGCCACTTCACTTTTATTGTATAAAAATAAATTACAAAAAGATTTAGTTAAAGACAATTCTTAACCTGTCAATCAAAAGCATAAAAGGTGAGAAATTATTGAGTGTTATACCTGAATCAGACAAAACAGAAAACTTAATGCAGAGCAAATGTATAAGGTTAACAATACTGCTGACATGATTGCCATCTAAGTAATATCTCTGGTCACATCACACTTTACATAGATTTTAACATCAGACACAAACCATACACACATTTCCTTCAAAGATTTAGCTTAATTAATTTGTAGGATTGCCTAATGCTTAGCCCAGGCATTATTGAAGTCCCTCAGAGTTTTTGTTTTACCACCTCTCACAACATATATGCTCACTGTATAATGATGTTGAGTGTTCATACACTAAAAAATAGAACAGGCTGTCCTGTATAATGAGCGGTGTCTGTACACTGATGGTGGGCACTTTGTGCTGCATAATGATGCCGAACATTTATACACTGAAAATAAACAAACTGCACTGTATAATTCTGCCAAGTTTCTATACACTGAAAAATACATGTGCTGAATAATGATTATGACCATCTATTTACTTTATTGTATGGGTATGCATGTAGAGTAGACCAATAATGGACATGTGGTGCTGCGCAATTGTGACCTTAGATTTATATATACTGTATATATATCAGGAAAAAGTGCAGGAAAAATAGAATACTTTTGTCATGCAATACATCAAAAGTTAAAGGATTGTGGCCTTTAGCCCCAGTTATATACATTAGGCCATGGGTGGAGGTAAGTCCCACTGCTGTTACTGGTTCCACCAACTTTTATGAAGGTGGCTAAAGTTTTGCAGATATTTTTTAAGGGGAGTCCCCTCTCATTCTAGCCATTATGGCACCATGTATTGCCCCTAATATAAAGTCTAATGCCTAGATTTAGAGTTCTGCGTTAGCCGTCAAAAGCAGCGTTAAGGGGTCCTAACGCTGCTTTTTACCGCCCGCTGGTATTTAGAGTCAGCCAGGAAAGGGTCTAACGCTCACTTCCAAGCCGCGACTTTTCCATACCGCAGATCCCCTTACGCCAATTGCGTATCCAATCTTTTCAATGGGATTTTCATAACGCTGGCTGAAGTGAGCGGTAGACCCTCTACCGACAAGACTCCATCCGCAGAAAAAAGTCAGTAGTTAAGAGCTTTCTGGTCTGTTTATAAAGCTCTTAACTACTGTGCTCTAAAGTACACTAACACCCATAAACTACTTATGTACCCATAAACCAAGGCCCCCCCACATCGCCGCCACTATAATAATTTTTTTAACCCCTAATCTGCCGACCGGACCTTGCCACTACTATAATAAATGTATTAACCCCTAAAGCTAAGTCTAACCCTAATTTTAATCTAACAAAATAAATTAAATATTATTAACTAAAGTATTTCTATTTAAAACTAAATACTTACCTGTAAAATAAACCCTAATATAGCTACAATATAATGAATAATTATATTGTAGCTATTTTAGGATTTATATTTATTTTACAGGCAACTTTGTATTTATTTTAACTAGGTACAATAGCTATTAAATAGTTATTTACTATTTAATAGCTACCTAGTTAAAATAATTACAAAATTACCTGTAAAATAAATCCTAACCTAAGTTACAAGTAAACCTAACACTACACTATCAATAAATAAATTAAATCAATTAACTAGAAGTAGCTACAATTACCTACAATTAAATAAACTAAACTAAATTACCAAAAAAAAAACCCCACTAAATTACAAAAAATAAAAACAGATTACAAGAATTTTAAGCTAATTACACCTACTCTAAGCCTCCTAATAAAATAACAAAGCCCCTAAAATAAAGAAAATCCCTACCCTAATCTAAATTAAAAAAGTTAATAGCTCTATTACCTTACCAGCCCTTAAAAGGGCTTTTTGCGGGGCATGCCCCCCAAAAAATCAGCTCTTTTGCCTGTAAAAAAAAAACACAATACCACCCCCCAACATTACAACCCACCACCCACATACCCCTACTCTAACCCAAACCCCCCTTAAATAAACCTAACACTACCCCCCTGAAGATCTCCCTACCTTGAGTCGTCTTCACCCAACCGGGCCAAACTCTTCATCCGATGGACCAAAAGAAGACATCCGGAGCGGCAGAAGTCTTCATCCTATCCGGGCAGAAGAGGACATCCGGACCGGCAGACATCTTCATCCAAGCGGCATTTTCTATCTTCATCCATCCGACGAGGAGCGGCTCCATCTTCAAGACCTCCGGTGCGGAACATCCTTCTTCAATGATGACTACCCGACAAATGAAGGTTCCTTTAAGTGACGTCATCCAAGATGGCGTCCCTCGAATTCTGATTGGCTGATAGGATTCTATCAGCCAATCGGAATTAAGGTAGGAAAAATCTGATTGGCTGATTGAATCAGCCAATCAGATTCAAGTTCAATCTGATTGGCTGATCCAATCAGCCAATCAGATTGAGCTTGCATTCTATTGTCTGTTCTGATCACCCAATAGAATGCGAGCTCAATCTGATTGGCTGATTGGATCAGCCAATCGGATTGAACTTGAATCTGATTGGCTGATTCAATCAGCCAATCAGATTTTTCCTACCTTAATTCCGATTGGCTGATAGAATACTATCAGCCAATCGGAATTCGAGGGACGTCATCTTGGATGATGTCACTTAAAGGAACCTTCATTCGTCGGGTAGTCGTCGTTGAAGAAGGATGTTCCGCGCCGGAGGTCTTGAAGATGGAGCCGCTCCTCGTTGGATGGATGAAGATAGAAGATGCCGCTTGGATGAAGATGTCTGCCGGTCCGGATGTCCTCTTCTGCCGGATAGGATGAACACTTCTACCGCTTCGGATATCTTCTTTTGGTCCATCGGATGAAGAGTTCGGCCCGGTTGGGTGAAGACGACTCAAGGTAGGTAGGTCTTCAGGGGGGTAGTGTTAGGTTTATTTAGGGGGGTTTGGGTTAGAGTAGGGGTATGTGGGTGGTGGGTTGTAATGTTTGGGGGTGGTATTGTGTTTTTTTTTACTGGCAAAAAAGCTGATTTCTTTGGGGCATGCCCCGCAAAAAGCCCTTTTAAGGGCTGGTAAGGTAATAGAGCTGTTAACTTTTTAATTTAGATTAGGGTAGGGATTTTTTATTTTTATTTTGGGGGGCTTTGTTATTTTATTAGGGGGCTTAGAGTAGGTGTAATTAGCTTAAAATTCTTTTAATCTGTTTTTATTTTTTGTAATTTAGTGTTTGTTTTTTTTGGTAATTTAGTTTAGTTTATTTAATTGTAGGTAATTGTAGCTACTTGTAGTTAATTGATTTCCTTTATTTATTGATAGTGTAGTGTTTAATTGTAACTTAGGTTAGGATTTATTTTACAGGTAATTTTGTAATTATTTTAACTAGGTAGCTATTAAATAGTAAATAACTATTTAATAGCTATTGTACCTAGTTAAAATAAATACAACGTTGCCTGTAAAATAAATATAAATCCTAAAATCTCTACAATATAATTATTCGTTATATTGTAGCTATATTAGGGTTTATTTTACAGGTAAGTATTTAGCTTTAAATAATAGGGATAATGTAGGTGGCGGCGGTGTACGGAGCGGCAGATTAGCGGTTAATAATATACAGCAGGTGTCAGCGATAGGGGGGCGGCAGATTAGGGGTTAATAAGTATAAGGTTTGGGGTGTTTAGACTCGGGGTTCATGTTAGGGTGTTAGGTGCAGACTTAGAAACTGTTTCCCCATAGGAAACAATGGGGCTGCGTTAGGAGCTTAACGCTGCTTTATTGAAGGTGTTAGGTTTTTTTTCAGCCCAAACTGCCCCATTGTTTCCTATGGGGATATCGTGCATGAGCACTTTTTTCCAGCTAGCCGCTATCGTAAGCAACGCTGGTATGTTGAAGTGTTGAGTTGAAGTGGTGGTAAATATGTCTTTACGCTCCCTTTTTGGAGCCTAACGCAGCCCTTCAGAGAACTTTAAATACCAGCGTTGTTTAGAAGCAGCGCTAGAACAAAAATATGCGTAGCTAACGCACCCCTTTGGCCGCAAAACTCTAAATCTAGGCGTAAGTTTGGCAGCAAAAAATAAATATACCCATTAAAAAAATTATATCATGGACCAAATTTGTGTCCCCCCTTCAGGGGTGCCCTTTGGCAGTTGTTTAGTTTGCCTCTTTTGTAGCACTGGCCCTCATCATTTATCCTCTTTCTCTTTTCTCTCCTAAATAATAAAAAAAACCTCATCACTAACGTGTTAATGATGAAACTGCAACACTGAATCACTGCGCCATTCCAGTATTGACAATGCACTGACACATCTGTGAACATTGTAGATCACCATAAGTCAATAAAGTGCAGATGTTTCATGAGGAAAATATATATTTGTTTTCTTGGAGTAAAATGGTGTATTATAGCTTCTTTATCAAGATTCACATTATCATAAGAAAATTAACATTTTACACATTAATGTCTGAATTTGTTGTGTTTTAAATCATATCTTAAAGAAAGGTTTAACCTATTATGAGCTAGATTAAGGGCAAGATTCCAAGTCGTACGGCAAATCAGTTGCGAAAACACCTTGCGTGTTATGGCTTTTTCACATTTGTGGTTGCACAGCTATTACAAGTTGAAAAATAACTTATTTTGTGCGTGCGTTAAGCTGCGTAATCTAAGCAGCCAAATCTCCAGAGGCAGAACTTTTATTCATTTTCTGCGATGAGATTATTTTAGTGAAAAATTTTCTGCAGTGTCTCTGTGTTTGTTGCTCTTACACAGTGTGCATGAGGACAGGTTCATGTAAAGCCTCGCTAATGTCTGCTGTACGTTCCCACAGTGTCAGTCTGCCTGGGAACCTGTTCTACTGTACTGCTGGGGTCTATATGCTTAATTTAGAGGGGCTGCTGTTCCATGCTTATATTGCTGATACTATTTACTTCCTAAAGAACATGCACACGCAGACATACATATATATACACACACACACACACACACACACATACACAGACATATACATATACAGACACACACATACACATACATACACACACAGACACATAGACATATACATACACACATACATGCACACATATACACACATGTATACACACACACACACACACACACACACACATACATACACCCATACACAGACATATACATATACAGAAACACACATACACATACATACACACACAGATACATACAGACATATACATACACACATACATGCACACATATACACACATGTATACACACACACACACATACATGCACCCATACACAGACATATACATATACAGACACACACATACACATACATACACACACAGATACATACAGACATATACATACACACATATATGCACACATATACACACATATATACACACACACATACATACACCCATACACAGACATACATAGACACATATACACACATACATACAGACACACACATATACACACACATTTATTAAAGAACAAAAAAAAAATATGGCATCTAAGTATTTGGGTTGGCTCCTAGACTTAAAATAAATTTGTTAAGCCCTGACTTACCTTTTCTGCAATACATATAAACACACATACACAGATACATATACACACACATACACAGATACATATATACACACATATACATACACACACACACACATACACACAGATACATATACACACATACACACAGATATATATACACACACATACACACACAGATACATATACACACACACAAATACATATACACACACACACATATACACATACATACACACACAGATACATATACACATACACACACACACACATATACACACATATACATACAGATACATATACACACACATACACAGATACATATACACACAGATACATATATACACACACACACACACATATTTATTTATTTATTTATTTATTATTTATTTATAAAATATTTTACCAGGAAGGATACATTGAGATTTCTCTCATTTTCAAGTATGTCCTGGGTCCACAAAACATTGCATTGATACAATAGGGTACAATAAAATTCAAAAACAATAATAATACACAATATATGCAAAATTTAACATAGAACAGGTAGGAAATATATAATCAACCATGACAGGTGCATTCTGTTTTGAGATATGTAGAGAGGGATCTCTTAAAGGATATTAGGCTTGGGGAAGGTTTGAAAGTGTGCGGGAGGTCGTTCCATAATTGTGGTGCTCTGTAGGAAAAGGAGGATCGAGCTGCTTTCTTTTTGTATTGAGGCAAGCTAAATAATGTGCTGGTACTAGATCGGAGGTTATAGGAGGTGGGAATAGCCGGGGAGAGCATTCTGCTCAGGTAGGGTAGGAGCTTCCCAGAAAGGCTCTTAAACAAAAGGCAGGAAAGATGGAGGGTGCGTCTGGATTTCAGCCAGTTTAGTTCTTTTAGCATGTCACAATGGTGGGTCCTGTAGTTACATTGTAGCACAAAGCGGAAGAATGAGTTATACAATGTATTAAGTTTATTAAGGTGAGTTTGCAGTGCAGGTGCATATACTACATCCCCATAATCCACGATTGGCATCAGCATTTGCTGTACAATCTTTTCCTTTACTGTAATCTGTACAGGGCACCTAGTTTTATATAAAGTTTAGATGCAAGTTTTTCTATGTGGAGGCCAAAAGATAGATTGGGGTCTAACAACATCCCCAAGTATTTGAAAGAGTGGACTGCGGTCAGTGTGCAATTGGATTATGTTTTGATGCATATATGGGAATTTTGTAATTTGTGTAATTTAGGTCCCGTTCCAAAGATCATTGTGACAGTTTTGTCAGTGTTTAGGAAGAGTTTGTTTTTTGAGATCCACTTTTCTACCTCTTTGAACTGGTCTTGGAGTACTGCTTCAAGCTGCGGCAGATCGGAATTGTTTGCATAGATTACCGTGTCATCTGCGTACATGTGGACAGTTGAGGATTTACAGACATTAGGCAGATCATTTATAAATAATGTGAATAGTAGGGGGCCGAGAATGGAACCTTGGGGAACACCACACGTGACTGGGAGAGGGAGGGAGTCACTGTCAGAAATGGAGACATAGGGGGGTAGTTATCATCGTGTCAACTTTCCTGCCTTCGCCGGCCCAATACGCCCGCCTAAGCTCGCCTACCTTCGCCGCCGCGGACCTGAAAAAATACGCCTAAGTTATCAAATAAAGCTGTCAAAAAGCCGCGGGGCGATGAGCAGCGGACTGTGAGAGTTATCACTCATCCGATCTCGCTGCTCTTCGGCTGTTTGACAGCTTTCTTGCTAGCCTGTCACTAAGCACTCACACTAAACTACACTGTTCTACCCCCTATACCGGCGCCCCCGGAGCCCCCCGCAACTAAATAAAGTTACTAACCCCTAAACCGCCACTCCTAGACCCCGCCGCAAGTCTTATAAATGTATTAACCCCTAAACCGCCGCTCCTAGACCCCGCCGCAAGTCTTATAAATGTATTAACCCCTAAACCGCCGCTCCCGGACACCGCTGCCACCTACATTATACCTAGTAACCCCTATCCTGCCCCCCCTATACCGTCGCCATCTATAATAAAGTTATTAACCCCTATCCTGCTGATCCCGCTCTCGCCGCAAATAAATAAATAGTTTAACCCCTAAACCGCCGCTCCCAGACTCTGCCGCAACCTATATTAAATTTATTAACCCCTATCCTGCCCCCCCTACACCGTCGCCACCTATAATAAATTTATTTACCCCTATCCTGCCCCCCACTACACCGCCGCCACTGTAATAAAATTATTAACCCCTAAACCTAAGTCTAACACTAACCCTAACACCCCCCTAACTTAAATATTAATTAAATAAATCTAAATAATATTTCTATTATTAACTAAGTTAATCCTATTTAAAACTAAATACTTACCTATAAAATAAACCCTAATATAGCTACAATATAAATAATAATTATATTGTAGCTATCTTAGGATTTATTTTTATTTTACAGGCACCTTTCAATTTATTTTAACTAGGTACAATAGCTATTAAATAGTTATTAACTATTTAATAGCTTACCTAGCTAAAATAAAGACAAATGTACCTGTAAACTAAAAACTAACCTAAGTTATAATTACACCTAACACTACACTACACTTAAATAAATTATTCCTATTTAAAACTAAATACTTACCTGTAAAATAAACCCTAAGATAGCTACAATATAATTAATAATTACATTGTAGCTATCTTAGGATTTATATTTATTTTACAGGTAACTTTGTATTTATTTTAGCTAGTTAGAATAGTTATTAAATAGTTATTAACTATTTAATAACTACCTAGCTAAAAGAAATACAAAATTACCTGTAAAATAAATCCTAACCTAAGTTACAATTAAACCTAACACTACACTATCATTAAATAAATTAAATAAATTACCTACAAATAACTACAATTAAATACAATTACATAAACTAACTAAAGTACAACAAATAAAAAAAGCTAAGTTACAAAAAATAAAAAAAATAAGTTACAAACATTTAAAAAAATATTACAACAATTTTAAGCTACTTACACCTAATCTAAGCCCCCTAATAAAATAACAAACCCCCCCAAAATAAAAAAATGCCCTACCCTATTCTACATTAAAAAAGTTCAAAGCTCTTTTACCTTACCAGCCCTTAAAAGGGCCTTTTGTGGGGGCATGCCCCAAAGAGTTCAGCTCTTTTGCCTGTAAAAGAAAAATAAACCCCCCCCCAACATTAAAACCCACCACCCACATACCCCTAATCTAACCCAAACCCCCCTTTGGGGGTCCGATCAGCCAATAGAATGCGAGCTCAGCCAATCGGATTGAACTTGAATCTGATTGGCTGATTCCATCAGCCAATCAGATTTTTCCTACCTTAATTCCGATTGGCTGATAGAATCCTATCAGCCAATCGGAATTGAAGGGACGCCATCTTGGATGACGTCCCTTAAAGGAGCCTTCATTCGTCGGTAGTCCGTCGGGAAATAAGGATGTTCCGCGTCGGCAGGATGAATATTCAAGACCCGGCTTCGAAGATGACCTCGCCCAGATAGAAGACTTCTTCAGCGCCTCTTGGAAGATGACCTCGCCCGGATGGAAGATTTCTTCAGCGCCGCTTGGAGGATCACTTCATCGGATGGAAGATTTCTTCAGCGCCCCTTGGATGATCACTTCTGCCGGTCCGGATGTCCTCTTCAGTTCCATCGGTGGCTCGGCTGAGTGAAGACAAAGTAGGATGATCTTCAGGGGATTAGTGTTAGTTTATTTTAAGGGGGGTTTGGGTTAGATTAGGGGTATGTGGGTGGTGGGTTTTAATGTTGGGGGGGGTGTATTTTTCTTTTACAGGCAAAAGAGCTGAACTCTTTGGGGCATGCCCCACAAAAGGCCCTTTTAAGTGCTGGTAAGTTAAAAGAGCTTTGAACTTTTTTAATGTAGAATAGGGTAGGGCATTTTTTTATTTTGGGGGGTTTGTTATTTTATTAGGGGGCTTAGATTAGGTGTAAGTAGCTTAAAATTGTTGTAATATTTTTTTAAATGTTTGTAACTTATTTTTTTTATTTTTTGTAACTTAGCTTTTTTTATTTTTTGTACTTTAGTTAGTTTATGTAATTGTATTTAATTGCAGTTATTTGTAGGTAGTTTATTTAATTTATTTAATGATAGTGTTGTGTTAGGTTTAATTGTAACTTAGGTTAGGATTTATTTTACAGGTAATTTTGTATTTCTTTTAGCTAGGTAGTTATTAAATAGTTAATAACTATTTAGTAACTATTCTACCTAGCTAAAATAAATACCAAGTTACCTGTAAAATAAATATAAATCCTAAGATAGCTACAATGTAATTATTAATTATATTGTAGCTATCTTAGGGTTTATTTTACAGGTAAGTATTTAGTTTTAAATAGGAATAATTTATTAAAGTATAGTGTAATGTTAGGTGTAATTGTAACTTAGGTTAGTTTTTATTTTACAGGTAAATTTCTCTTTATTTTAGCTAGGTAAGCTATTAAATAGTTAATAACTATTTAGTAGCTATTGTACCTAGTTAAAATAAATTGAAAGGTGCCTGTAAAATAAAAATAAATCCTAAGATAGCTACAATATAATTATTATTTATATTGTAGCTATATTAGGGTTTATTTTATAGGTAAGTATTTAGTTTTAAATAGGATTAACTTAGTTAATAATAGAAATATTATTTAGATTTATTTAATTAATATTTAAGTTAGGGGGGTGTTAGGGTTAGTGTTAGACTTAGGTTTAGGGGTTAATAATTTTATTACAGTGGCGGCGGTGTAGTGGGGGGCAGGATAGGGGTAATAAATGTATTATAGGTGGCGACGGTGTAGGGGGGGCAGGATAGGGGTTAATAAATTTAATATAGGTTGCGGCAGGGTCAGGGAGCGGCGGTTTAGGGGTTAATAGGTATAGAGTAGCTTGCGGTGGGCTCCAGGAGCGGCGGTTTAGGGGTTAATACACTTATTATAGTTGCGGTGGGCTCCGGGAGCGGCGGTTTAGGGGTTAATATGTATAGAGTAGCTTGCGGTGGGCTCCGTGAGCGGCGGTTTAGGGGTTAATCATTTTATTTAGTTGCGGCGGTGTAGGGGGGGACAGATTAAAGGTGTTTAGACTCGGGGTACATGTTAGGATGTTAGGTGTATACAGCTCCCATAGGAATCAATAGGATGTCTGGCAGCAGCGAACTTGTACTTTCGCTATGGTCAGACTCCCATTGATTCCTATGGGATCCGCCGCCTCCAGGGTGGCGGTTTGAAAACCAGGTACGCTGGGCCGTAAAAGTGCCAAGCGTACCTGCTAGTTTTTTGATAACTAGCAAAAGTAGTCAGATTGTGCCATACTTGTGTGCGGAACATCTGGAGTGACGTAAGAATCGATCTGTGTCGGACTGAGTCCGGCGGATCGAAGTTTACGTCACAAAATTCTACTTTTGCCGGTCTGTAGCCTTTGATAACTAAGGCGAATCAGCCTCGCCACAAATACGCTGTGGAATTCCAGCGTATTTGAGGTTGACGGCTTGATAACTACCCCCCATATTGTGATCTATCCGATACATATGATCGAAACCAGGTTAACGGACGATCAGCAATACCAGAGTTTTTTAGTTTGAGCAGTAGTATGTAGTGGTCTACTGTGTCAAAGGCCTTTGCAAAATCAAGGAAAATAGCTCCAGTTAGGTCTCCTTTTTCCATGCCAGTTTGGATGTCTTTGCAAACTTTTAGGAGGGCAGTTGTAGTGGAGTGATTTAGGCAAAAACCTGATTGGTCAGGGGTCAGATAGTTAGATTGTTGGTAATACTCGCATAATTGCGTATAGACACATTTTTCTAAGATTTTTGACAATACTGGGAGCAATGATATAGGCCGATAGTTAGAAACCAAGGTTAACTCCCCACTTTTATGAATATGCACTACTCTTGCAGTTCTCCAAAGTTTGGGTATGTATCCAGACATCAAGGATTCATTAATTAGGGTTGTGACAGGTTTAGCAATTGCCGGCGCACTGAGCTTCAACAGCATTGCTGGGATTTGATCAGGTCCAGACTGTTTTTTCATTTTAAGATTATTAAGGTGTTTCTTAACGTCATTGATGGGTACAGGTTTAAAATTTAACTTCTCTATATTGGGTCTTAGCTGTTTTAGTGGGGCCTTATCCACATTTGTAGTTTCAGGATGCGTGCCATTTATTAGTTTGTCAATCAGGGTGGTGGAGCATCCGACAAAATAATTGTTAAAGGCATTTGCTACTTCTAAGGGGAGTTGCAGGGTTTGGTTATCCACATTTACAGTGGAGGGTTGGGAGTGGAATGGTGGATTTTGTAAGTTATTTATGAGTTTCCAAAACTTTCTAGGGTTAGATATGTTATTGTTCAGATTTTCACAGAAATATTGAACCTTGGCCAATTTTGTTTGTTTAGTGCATATATTTTGCCATTTTCTATATACACAGTGATCGTTCATAGAGTCAGTATTCTTGAACTTTGACCACAATGAATCCTGAAACTGGTACATTTGAATGAGGTCAGCTGTGATCCAATTCCAGTGTGCTCCTTTTACTCTCACCTTACGCAGCAGGGCATGTAAATTCCAAACTTGTAGGAGTTCAGACTGAAAGAATTCAACTGCAGAGTCTAGATCTGGGATTAGATTTAATCTGTGCCAGGGGAGGTTCTTGATGTCATTTATAAATGATTGAAGATTAAAAGGACCTGGTGATTTTAACCTTGGGAAAGGATTTAGTTGCCTTTATTTTGCGCACGCATTACACTATGCAGTGGTCACTGAAATTGTTAGGGAGAACACCTGCCTCCTGGGTTCGGTCAGGAGAAGTAGAGAGAATCCAGTCGAGCAGGGTGTGATTATGGCTTTTGATGTTTATGCGAGTTGGGGAGGAGATTAATTGCGTTAGCTGCAAAGATTTAAACAGCAAGCGACAACTATTATTTTTTGGATTCAGCCAATCAATATTAAAATCTCCGAAAACCAAAATGTCACTTTTTAGGTTTTGAGCTATGGTTTCACTAAGGAGATGTGCTATGTCAGAAATGGAATGCACAGGGGAGCTAGGTGGGCGGTAGATTCCTGCAACAATGATTGATTTTCTGCACTGGATCTCAATTGTGCCAGAAAGGAAATCAAAGGTGGCAGGAGAGTTAGATCTTATACACACACACATATACACACACATATACACACAGATACATATACACACACACATACACACAGATACATATACACACATACACACACAGATACATATACACATACACACAGATGCATATACACATACATGCACACACACACATATATACACTCAGATACATATACACACACACATTTATTAAAATAAATCTGGCTCCTAAGTATTTTGTTTAGCTCCTTGACTTCTAGAATAAATTTGTTAAGCCCTGACTTAAGGGGGAGGACATTGAAGAGAGAGGAACGTAGTAAATATTTACAATGAGAGAGAATGGAACAGTGACACCTGCACGCAGAAATTAAAAGTGCAGGCAAAAAAATTATTTTAACTGCCAAAGCCGTTTCTTTCTGCAGACATGGTACATTTTCTCGCACATCGCACAGTGTTTTGCCTTGGTGGCCAAATCGTGTGCGACAAATAGAAAAAAACCCCACCAAAGCCCTAATCTGTTGCGCAAAGCCCTTGACGTATTTTCCTTGAAAAGTGTAAATGAAAATGCAAATATTTCATATTGCGAAAATGTTTTCTTAACAGAATATGTTCTATTTATTTCTAAATCAATATTTCTCTATATATGTGATGATTTTTGGACTGATATATCTATTTATAGCAAGATATGTATATAAATATTTATATATATATATATATACAGTGGGACCTCGGTTTACAAACGACTCGGTATACGAAATTTCGGTTTACGAATTCAAAATCTTGAAAAAAATTGTCTCGGTTTAAGAATTTTTTTCGCAATACGAAACAAATGTTCCGGGTTTGCCCCTCGGTTTACGATTTTTTTTTGCAATACGAAACAAGTGTCCCGGTTTGCCCCTGCATACTGAAGTGTGGGTATCAGTTGGAGAGGTTTTGGAGCCATTTGCAGCAAGTTGTTGAGCCTTTTGGAGCCATTTGCAGCAAGTTGTTGAGCCCTTTGGAGCCATTTGCAGCAAGTTGTGGAGCCTTTTGGAGCCATTGGAGCCATTTGCAGCAGATTTTGGAGCCTTTTGGAGCCATTGGAGCCTTTTGCAGCAGGTTTTGTAGACTTTATTTGACTTTTTCTCTCACCTCCGGAACGCATTAATTGGTTTTCAATGCATTCCTATGGGAAACCGTGTTTCGGTTTACGAATTTTTCGCAATACGAAACGTCCCAGAGAATGAATTAAATTTGTAAACCGAGGTCCCACTGTATATATATATATATATATATATATATATATATATATATATATATATGTCTAGATACAGTGGGTATTGAAAAGAATCACACCCCTTGAAAATAATCACATTTTGTTGCTTTGCAGCCTGAAATAAAGACAGACACAGTTTTTGTTTATCCAGTTGTATTTACTCAGCTTATAACATCCAAGTAAAATATATTAAACCCACATGGCAGACAAAAATAAAGACAATTTAAAAACAGAATCACTGAGTTGGAAAAGGATCACCCCCTTGTGTCAGTATTTTGTTAAACTACCTTTTGCTTTACTTACAGCCTTTAGTCTGTTGGGATATGTCTCTACTAATGTACTGTAGACTGTGCAATATTTGCCCACACTTCTTTGCAGAACTGCTCCAGATCCGTTATATTTGATGGTGACCATTTTTGGACTGCAGTCTTCAAGTCATGCCACAAATATTCAATGGGGTTTAAGTCTGGGCTCTGGCTAGGCCTTGCAAGGACATTCAGCTTTTTCTCCTTCAACCACTGTGTGGTCATTTTTGCTGTGTGCTTTGCGTCATTGTCATGTTGGAAGGTAAACTTTCTTCCCATTGACAACTTCCTGGAAGACGGCAGCAGATTTTCCTCAACAATTTGACAGTATTTTGCCCCATCCATTACTTTTCTAGCCTGACAAGTTCTCCAGTGCCTGCTGCAGAGAAACACCCCCATAAGAGGATATTACCACCTCCATGCTTTACTGTAGGTATTGTGTTATTTGGAAAGTGAGCTGTATTGGATTTCCTCCAGACATATTGTTTGGTGTTGAGGATAAATAATTAAATTTAAGTCTCATCTGACAATAACACCTTTTCCATGTGGCCTCAGAATCTCCTAGGTGGTGGCCACTCTTTGTCATAAATTCCTGCAACTGCTTCAGAGTTGCTGTGGGCCTCTTGGTAGCCTCTCTGATCAGTTTCCTCCTGGCTCTTTCATCCAGTTTGGAGAGACGTTCTGATCCAGAGAGGGTCTGTGTTGTACTAAATACCTTCCACTTCTTAATAATAGACTTCACTGTGCTTCTAGGCATTGATAAAGTCTTTGATATTTTCTTGTATCCATCTCCTGACTTGTGCTTTTCACAACTTTATCCCAGAGCTCTTTTGACAGTTCCTTGCCAACCATAGTTGATTGTTTGCTTCAGTTGCTCTACCAGGGACTGAAATGCTCCTGGAAAGCCCTTTCTTTTCATGCTGAGCTAATCAATATATACACAGCTGATCACAGTTGAAGGTCAAATGGCTTTGTGTGTGCCATTGAGAAGGTGATTAGCTACACCTGATTGAGTTTACAAGTAATTTTAGGAGGGGTGATCCTTTTTCCAGCTCAGTGATTCTGTTATTAAATTGTCTTTATTTTTGCCTGACATGTTGGTGTTATATATTTCACTTGGATGTTATAAGTTGCACTGAGTAATTACTACTGGATAAACAAAAACTGTGTATTTCTTTATTTCAGGCTGCAAAGCAACAAAATGTAATTATTGTAAAGATCTCCTGTTATAGAATGTACAGAACTCATAAATGCACCATTGTTGAGCTTCAAGAACTTTTTATTAACTGAATACAACACACCCATTTTACTGTAATACCTCATGCTTGTCCCTAGTGTTAGAATATATGAACTGCAACAATTATAAACAGCAACAACTGGAAGAAACCATTATGATATATTCATTACATCTTCCTTCTTAAAAAACAAAAAACAAAGCACACAGTTATGTAGTGTCATAATCTTCCCAATACTTTGGCTTGATTCTCCATTCATATCTCATGGCTCAACTTGTGCTGTTTCTGTCGTGCTAGGAAGAATCACATTGGAGCTGTGATCAGAGGGTTGTGCGGTTGGTGTTCTACTCAGTAATTGTCCCTCCTTATGTCCACATATGAAGCATCAGTTGAGCTTAGAATCTCATTTATATCACTATGTGACATCCTTGGTGATGCAGATATATTCTGTTGCGCAGGAAATCTTTGCCATTCTCTGTGCGGACAATGTATGAGCATGGTGCACTTATTACTTTGGTTACCACTGCAGGTTTCCACCTTCCTTCTAAATTTTGCACCCTTACCCTATCGCCAAGCTCACAAGGTTTTAGAAATTTAGACCCACAATCATAGTACTATTTATGCCTGTTTTTTTAATGATTCCACTCACTGTTTAACCATTGCAGGATTCTGTACTATGGAGGCAAGTTGTGTAGGTGTTGAAGGCAAAACTGATTTCAAACGTTTACTCATTAGTAATTGTGAAGGTGATGCAATTCTATCTATTGGGATGTTATGGTAGTTTAGAATACACAGGTATGGATCTTGATTAGTTTGAGCTGCTTTTTCAAAAATGTCCTTTGCAATTTGTACGTATTTTTCAGCTAAGCCATTTGACTGTGGGTAATGTGGGCTGGACAATGTATGTTTGAAACCCCATTCTTTTGCAAAGTTTGCGAATTCCATTGAGGAGTACCGATGACCATTATCTGATATTAACTCATTGCATATGCCATGTCTTGCCAAGATAGTTAATTACATTTATCACTGCTCTAGACTTAGTGTCTCTTAGTTGAACTATTTCAAAGTAACGACTGTAGTAGTCTACAATTATAAGATAGTTGCTTTGGTTCCATGTAAATAGGTCTGATGCAATCATTTGCCAAGCTCTCTCTGGTTGTACTTTTGTTACCATTGGCTCCTTTTGGTTTATTCTTTGATGTTCTTTTCATGTTGCACAATTATTGACCATGTCTTCAATCTGTGAATTCATTCTAGGCCAATATAAGAGATCTCTAGCACCTAGTATTTTACACAAGATCCCTGGTCTTTTACACAAGGCTATTCCAAAGTGCCCTATATGCAGTTTTCTTATTTCTTTCCTGAGCTCCGGGGGAACCACAATTCTCTCCCCTTTAAAAACAGTCCCATTAATTATTGACAGTTCTTTTCTTACATTTCAGTAAGGTTTTAAGTCAACATTCACTTTGGCTTTTGAGTTTGGCCATCCTTGCCTTATTATTGTGCTCAAGTTGGCCATAGTTGCATCCCTTTCTGTTGCTAGTTGTATTTCTTAAAGTCTCTCATCAGTAGCAGGAAATTGTGAGAGTACAGAGTTCACATGCTCTTCCAAGTCCCTTTCCTCTCTTTCGTCTTGTCCAGGCTTAAATGTCCTTGAAAGCATATCAGCTACTGGAATTCTTTAGCTAGGTACATATACTACATGCATATCATATTTTTGTATTCTTAGGGTCATTTTTTGCAGCCTTGGTGGAGCAGATACACGTGGTTTTTCCATGATGCTCATAAGTGGTTTATGATCAGTCTCAACTTTAATTTTCTGCCCATAGCTGTATTGATGAAACCAATTACAATGGCCAACATTTCTCTTTCTATTTTCGCATAGTTGCATTGCGTAGGAGTCATTGATCTGGAAGCACATTCCTACAATAGCACTGCTCCTAAACCAAACTGAGGGGCATCAACCTGTATTGTTACCTCCTTCTTGGGGTCAAAATATTGTAATCTAGTTTCCAATGAACGCACAATAAAACCTTTGACATCTTCAAAAACATTATTTATTGAGTCATTCCAGCTCCATAGTGCATCCTTTTGGAGTAGTTCTCTTAGTGGAGCTGTAGCTTCTGCTAGTCCAGGAACAAACCTTGACAGATAATTAAACATACCCAGAATATATTGCTGCTATTTTCTCTGGGTCTGCTTTTAGCCCATCTTGTGACAGAATATGACTAAAATATTTAACTTGGGTAACACCGATTTGCCTTTTACCTGGGTTTAACTTCATGTTTCTCTCTCGACACTGTTCCAATAGTGCAAACATATTTTGGTCATGTTCTTCCCATGTAGTTCCATTTAGGAGAAGATCATCTATGATTACATATACACCAAAAAGGCCTTCAATGGTTTCATGTGCTTTTTTCTGAAATATTTCTTGTGCTGAGGCAATACCAAAGGGAACTCTAGTAAAGCGCTATCTTACAAATGGTGAATTAAAAGTGGCAAGCCTGATGTTCTGTTCATCTAATTTGAGCTGCCAACATCCTGACTGAGCATCTAATACACTAAATAATTTTGAATGTGCTAACTTGTGTGTGATGTCATCTAGAGTTGGTAAACTGTAATGCTCTCGCATGATTTATCTGTTTAAATCCCTTGGATCAATACACATTCTTAAAGCATCTGAGTTTTTCTTTTCTACTGCAACCGTTGAACTCACTCATTCAGTGGGCTCATCTACTTTTTCCAGCACTCCTAAATTTACCATGCAATCCAGTTCCTCTTTGAGTTTGTCTTTTATGGCAATTAGAATCCTTCTTGGTGAATGAATTACTGTATGTGCATCTGGTTTTAATTTAATGCTGCATTCACCAGGCAAACAACCTGGCTTAGTTAAACTTTTGTTAAACTGATCAACAGTCATGACTATTTTTAAAAGATTTAATGGTTTACAGGCACTTAACCCTAGAACAGGCTTTGCTGGGGTGTCTATAACATAAAATTCCAAATTAAGTTTTTTGCTTTGTAACATGCATTGATATGAGCACTTTCCCAGTACATTTCGCCGGTGTCCTCCATAACCAACAAGTTTTGAAGCTCACATATGTTTGCCAGCTTGTTTCTGCACACCCTGGCAAAATGGTTGTCTTTCTGACATTTGTAACATATTTTTCCCTGTGCTGGACACTGTGTATTCTTAGTGTGCTTTGTACCACATTTAGTACAGCTTCTGTAAAGAGTTTGCTCTGCACAATCCTGCAGGTTTTTTTCTTTTCTGTCATGAGTCAGATTACTTTCACTTAAGGGATTAAAGGGCTTACCTGGTCGCTCCCAGTGAGGAAAGGACACCTAATCTTTAGACCTCATAACTATTAGTTAACTTAAACAGACCCCCACAAAGGGGACAACCTTAAATAAAGACAGACTCTCATTTTGGGTAAAACTGGACCATCACTGGTCCCCTTTATTAACATAATAATTAGTGCAAAAAATAACCGACAGGCTATAAACAGATGGCGGCATATGAGAAGCTAAGACCAACCCCGACTGAAGAGGTAAGCGGCCCGATCTAGACAAGGAAGAGAAGAAATTTTCTCGGGTGGAGATGCTGCTAGGGGTGAGGGGCACTCCAGTTAACTGAAGTAATCAGCCCCACCCCCATCAGCCTGGCCATCACTCCCCCCGTTCAACCACTCCATTTGTTCCTGGCCGCTACCTCCCGCCACAAGGGATAGCATCTCAGATATCACTTGCCGCCACCTACCCAACCTGACTTACAGGAAGGGAGCGAGAGCTCTAGTTAAATCCCCCAGGAATAAATCTAAGCCCTTATCAGTTAGGTGAACCCCATCAGGCCTATATAGCTCCCGCTTGTCAGCCGTAATGGCTTCATGCCGTACCACAAAGCCCTAGGAACCAGTGACGGACGCCCCCACATCCAGATTAAGCTTCTTCCGAACCCTATAGGCTGCCCCAGAAGATGCCAGTGCCGTCTATCTATAATGTTGGACCACCCAATGACAACCCCTGGGATCCAAGCCCTAACCCAACCTAAGTCAGATTTGATAATCTTAGTGAGCTCAAGCGAAGGGATAGCCCCCATGTCATTCCCCCCCAGGTGTATGATGATAATGTGGGGTTTACCCCAGCGTTTGTGGGCATCGGTCAAAACCCCGGGGAGCTGGGGCCAGCACATACCCCTGAAACCTAACCAGCGGATGGACACCATGGATGTGGGAAACCCCAAATTCTGCCCCCCTGGAGTAGTAAGGGCACGGATCGCCGCCCAATGGATGAAAGAATGGCCGACGATCCAAACTCTGGAGGCTGCTTTGCGATTACCTGGAAAACAAAAAAATTCTCATGTCATATTATAGTTTATAAACTGAACACAATAACCAATACATAAAAGAGCAGGAGTGCTGCAGCTAAAGGTGGATAAAACTTGTTGGAGATAGTGTGTGGAAAGTGCAAATGCAAATGCACTTTCCACACACTATCTCCAACAAGTACCCTGCGTGCTTTTAGCCACTGATGAGCGGATACTTTGCTGTGTGGAGTACGGCAGCTACATTTTCAAGTGGATCGCAATAAGACCAATCAGATTGCTCATTTGGGACAGCTTTCCATTTTACTTTTATGATCTAATTTGGTTCAGTCTCTCAGATTTCTTTATTGAAATGTATAACTAGGTAGGGTCAGGAGCAGAAATACACTACTGGGAGCTAGCAGATGATTGGTGAAAGCATCTATATATCTCAAGTCACTGGCTCACTTGATGTGTTAAGATGGCTCCCAGTAGAGCCTTGCTGCTCCAAACTCACTCAGTAGCAATTTTTTTTAACAAAAACATAAAATAGTTGTATCAAAAGTCATCCAATATTATTTAGTTGATTGTTAGTTCTTCCTGTGTATATGTATGTGTGTGTGTATTTATTGTGGCACATATAATTCCCTATCAACTTTGATAATGAATTAATAATTATTCTTGTTGTCTGTGTAACATAAAGCTATAGAAAACATAACAAACCTTAAACTTTAAACTACTTGTCTACTTCAGGCACTAATCTGTCAGTCACTTGTTTCACTTGATCTAGATAGAGTTATATTTAACTTTAAAAGCAATTTATTGTAATATCCCAAGGTGCAACTGTATATATCCATCTTTAGCGTGATAGACATAAATTCATTCTAACAGGTTGTTTTTTTTTTCTAATGGTATAGACTGAAACATTTCTTGTGTGCTCAGCAACTAATAGCATTTGTTGTTTTTATGGATCTTTGTTTTTTTGTTGTTTATTTATTTTATTTTTTTTCACACTAAGTTTCAACAGAAAAAGCTGTTAGGATTCTTGGGACTGCAGTGGTTTAGATAACAATTCATACCAGAATAGCAAAAATAATAGCTCATTTCTGAAAATTGCAAATTTTGTAGCTGTAAATTAAATATACACAGGGCTTGTTAATCAATGATATTACTTCTCAAGATGGAAATGTTCAGCCATTCTGCAAAAAGTAGTTTATGAGGCATGGAAGCGGCTTAATCTAAAAAGGCATCATTAATCTTCTGTTACATTTGATTTTTCATGATAATGTTTAATACAAGACTTTTACAGGAGCAAAAAAAAAAAAAAAACTGGAAGTTCAGTATGCACTACAGTATCAGACTATGAATTCTATTATTCACTTTCACACATGGTTGTTCGTCATTAACCTTTTTTACAATAACAGAGTTCACATACTCATCGTTTTATAACTGAGCTACATTGAACTTCTATTAAAAAATACTTTACCTCAAAATCATTATTTTAGAAATCTGTTAAATAAGAACTAAGAAATATCCATTAATGACTACCCAAAAGAAAGTGCATGCATAAAATTTTATAAAGCTGGCTGTAAATTACATAAAATCTAATAAGAATTGTCAGCCCCCTGACACCATTGCTGGAGCAAGAATGTAACAATGGCCTAAATTCATGCCTGGAAAACTCTGAGAAAAAAAAAAATGGCTTGATACTTAAAATAATATATTATTCCTCTGCAAGTTAGTGACTACATTATATATATATCTAGACAGCTTGTTCTCTGCTGTATTTTACGCCTTTTTATAACCCCATGTTTTTCTAATAAAGATTTTCTGGAATTTTACATCGTTTATGTGCTTTGTATCATGACTCGCTGTTTTTTTCTACTATTGGAAATATATATATTTATATATATATATATTTATATATATATATATATATATATATATATATATATATATATATATATATATATATATATATATATATATATATAATAGGGTGTTTCATTTTTCCAAAGATGTGATTTTCATATGACTTTGCTTACGCCCCGAGTCTCAGTGATGTAAAAGATATATATGCCAAATTTCAAGAAGATTGGATAATATTTAGGGGTTGCACATATTGATCACTTTTTTCACAAACTAGTGAAATTTCTAACATTGAAGTGTTTTATACTAATGGTCTTCCCATGTATTTCTTTCATCTTTTGCAGGTAATTGAACTTTAAAATGGGAACCAAAAGAGGAATTTGGTTGCTAGAAAAGGTGCCTAGTGGTGAGTTTTTAGGAGCTCGGCTCCCTTCAAAGGAACAAGTACTTTTAGTTTTTATTTACCATCATAAGGAAATGAAAGAAACACTTTCGGATGCTGCTAAATCTACCAGTACTAAACTACAGGAAGTGTGGAGGAAAGCAAATATCCCTGTTAAGACGGAGGAGAATATCCGTGCAGGTATCCAGAAGCTGTACAAAGAATTACAAAATCTGGGTAAAGAGAAATCGAGAAACACGGATAAAGCAAATGTGAAACCACAGATTTGGAAAGGTGATCTCGTCGAGTTATTTGACATTTCCTGGCAAAATGTGATGGACATGAATAGTGTATCACAAGAAGATAAAGAATTTCGTAGGTCACAAAGAGAAGATCGTATGAGTTCGTCAATGAGTGGAGTAGACAAGCGCCTAGATTACGAGTTCTGCGTTAGGGTTAAAAAGCAGCGTTAAGGGGTCCTAACGCTGCTTTTTAACGCCCGCTGGTATTACGAGTCAGGCAGGAAAGGGTCTACCGCTCACTTTCTTTCCGCGACTCGAGGCTACCACAAATCCCCTTACGTCAATTGCGTATCCTATCTTTTCTATGGGATTTGCCTAATGCCAGTATTACGAGTCTTGGAAGAAGTGAGCGGTAGACCCTCTATCGCCAAGACTCCAACCGCAAAAAAAGTCAGTAGTTAAGAGCTTTATGGGCTAACACCAGAACATAAAGCTCTTAACTACTGTGCTATAAAGTACACTAACACCCATAAACTACCTATGAACCCCTAAACCGAGGCCCCCCACATCGCAAACCCTATAATGAAAATGTTTAACCCCTAATCTGCCGACCGGACATCGCTGCCACAATTCGAGGGACGCCATCTTGGATGACGTCATTTAAAGGGACCGTCATTCGTCGGGAAGTCGTCGGCCAGGATGAAGATACTCCACTCCGGATGGATGAAGATAGAAGATTCCGCTTGGATGAAGACTTCAATCGGATGGAAGACCTCTTCTGCCCCGCTTGGATGAAGACTTCAACCGGATGTAGGACCTCTTCTGGCCCGCTTGGATGAAGAATTCGGCTCGGCTGAGTGAAGACGGCTCAAGGTAGGGAGATCTTCAGGGGGTTAGTGTTAGGTTTTTTTAAGGGGGGTTTTGGTGGGTTTTAAAGTAGGGGTATGTGGGTGGTGGGTTGTAATGTTGGGGGGGGGTATTGTATTTTAATTTACAGGTAAAAGAGCTGATTACTTTGGGGCAATGCCCCGCAAAAAGCCCTTTTAAGTGCTGGTAAAAGAGCTAATTACTTTGTAATTTAGGATAGGGTAGGGCATTTTATTATTTTGGGCGGCTTTTTTATTTTATTAGGGGGCTTAGATTAGGTGTAATTAGTTTAAACTTTTTGTAATTCTTTTTTATTTTCTGTAATTTAGTGTTTTTTTTTGTAATTTAGTGTTTTTTTTTTGTATTATAGTTTAGTTTATTTAATTGTATTTTAGTTTAGATCATTGTAGGTAATTTATTTAATTAGTTTAATGATAGTGTAGTGTTAGGTGTATTTGTAACTTAGGTTAGGATTTATTTTACAGGTAATTTTCTAATTATTTTAACTAGGTAGCTATTAAATTGTTATTAACTATTTAATAGCTATTGTGCCTAGTTAAAATAAATACATAGTTGCCTGTATAATAAATATAAATCCTAAAATAGCTATAATGTTATATTAGGGTTTATTTTATAGGTAAGTATTTAGTTTTAAATAGGAATAATTTATTTAATGTTATTACATTTTGTTTGTTTAATTTAAATTATATTTAATTTAGGGGGGTGTTAGGGTTAGCGTTAGACTTAGGTTTAGGGGTTAATAACTTTATTATAATAGCGGCGACGTTGAGGGCAGCAGATTAGGGGTTAATAATTGTAGGTAGGTGGCGGCGATGTTAGGGGGTGCAGATTAGGGGTTAATAACATTTATTATAGTGTTTGCGAGGCGGGAGTGTGGCGGTTTAGGGGTTAATTAATTTATTATAGTGGCGGTGATGTCCGGTCGGCAGATTAGGGGTTTATAAGTGTAGGTAGGTGGTGGCGACATTGGGTGGCACAGAATAAGAATTAATAAATATAATATAGGTGTCGGCAATGTTAGGGACAGCAGATTATGGGTTCATAGCTTTAATGTAGGTTGCGGCGGTGTCCGGAGCGGCAGATTAGGGGTAAATAGTATTATGCTGGTGTCAGCGATAGCGGGGGCGGCAGATTAGGGGTTAATAAGTGTAAGATTAGGGGTGTTTAGACTCGGGGTTCATGTTAGTGTGTTAGGTGTAGACTTAGAGAGTGTTTCCCCATAGGAAACAATGGGGCTGCGTTAGGAGCTGAACGCTGCTTTTTTGCAGGTGTTAGGTTTTTTTTCAGCCATCTCAGCCCCATTGTTTCCTATGGGGATATCGTGCACGAGCACATTTTTTCAGCTTACCGCTACGGTAAGCAACGCTGGTATTGAGGGTTGAAGTGGAGCTAAATTATGCTCAACGCTGGCTTTTCTGAGGCTAACGCAGCCATTCAGACAACTCGTAATACCAGCATTGTCTTAAGGGTGCGCTGGAAAAAAAAGGCTTGTTAGCACCGCGGGTCTTTACCGACAAAACTCGTAATCTAGGCGAAGGTTTTCTCCTGGAAAATAAGAATTAAGTGTACAAAAGAAGAAAAAAAAAGATTCATATAAGAATAAACATTACAAAGCTATCGCTGACATCAATAAGACATTTATACTGTAAGACTCATCTCCATCATCACAAGCACCTAGTGACAAAGAGGCTGAGTTTTCGCCTCCAGCAACGAAAAAATGACGTTTAAGTCCTAGATTAAAACCTCTTGGTCTAAGAAGCCATGTGAACGCTCTTAAGGTTGTCAATGATACCGCAGAAAGAGGAATTGCTGTGATATAAAAGTATAACAAATCGGTCAGGCATGAACAACAAAAACAATTCTTGTTGAGGGTAGTCGAGCATCACAGAAAGGTCGTCACCAAGTGAACAAAACAAGGGATTGCATTGTTCAAAGTTGATTAATATAACACATGTTTTGCCTATCATATTACCTATTAATCTTATGCCTAGATTTAGAGTTCTGCGTTAGCCGTCAAAACCAGTGTTAAGGGGACCCTAACGCTGCTTTTTACCGCCCGCTAGTATTTAAAGTCAGTCAGGAAAGGGTCTAACGCTCACTTTCCAGCCCTGACTTTTCCATACCGCAGATCCCCTTACGCCAATTGCGTATCCTATCTTTTCAATGGGATCTTCCTAACGCGACAAAACTCCAGCCGCAGAAAAAAGTCAGGAGTTAAGAGCTTTATGGGCTAATGCTGGTTTATAAAGCTCTTAACTACTGTGCTCTAAAGTACACTAACACCCATAAACTACCTATGTACCCCTAAACTGAGGCCCCCCCTGATCGGAACAGCCAATAGAATGTGAGCTCAATCTGATTGGCTGATTGGATCAGCCAATCCGATTGAACTTGAATCTGATTGGCTGATTCAATCAGCCAATCAGATTTTTCCTACCTTAATTCCGATTGGCTGATAGAATCCTATCAGCCAATCGGAATTCGAGGGACGCCATCTTAGATGATGTCATTTAAAGGAACCTTCATTCGTCGTTAGTCCGTCGGTGAGGAAGGATGACTCTGCGTCGGCTGCTTTAAGATGGACCCTCTCCGCTCCGGATGGAAGAAAATAGAAGATGCCGCCTGGATGAAGAATTTGGACCCTCTGGAGGACCTCATCTTGCCGGATAGGATAAAGACTTCGGATCCTCTGGAGGACCTCTTCTTGCCGGATAGGATGAAGACTTCGGACCCTCTTCTGGATGGATCGGTAATACCCGGCTGGGTGAATACAAGGTAGGGAGATCTTCAGGGGCTTAGTGTTAGGATTTTTAAGGGGGGTTTGGGTGGGTTATATTAGGGGTATGTGGGTGGTGGGTTGTAATGTTGGGGGGGTATTGTATGTTTTTTTTACAGGCAAAAGAGCTGATTTCTTTGGGGCATGCCCCGCAAAAAGCCCTTTTAAGGGCTGGTAAGGTAATAGAGCTGTTAACTTTTTATTTTAGAATAGGGTAGGGAATTTTTTTATTTTGGGGGGCTTTGTTATTTTTTTAGGGGGCTTAGAGTAGGTGTAATTAGTTTAAAATTCTTGTAATCTTTTTTTATTTTTTGTAATTTAGTGTTTTTTTTGTAATTTAGTTTAGTTGATTTAATTGTAGGTAATTGTAGGTAGTTTAGTTAATTTATTTATTGATAGTGTAGTGTTAGGTTTAATTGTAACTTAGGTTAGGATTTATTTTACAGGTAATTTTATAAT
Organism: Bombina bombina; assembly: GCF_027579735.1. Taxonomy (NCBI): domain Eukaryota; kingdom Metazoa; phylum Chordata; class Amphibia; order Anura; family Bombinatoridae; genus Bombina; species Bombina bombina. The sequence goes on along the minus strand of NW_026511897.1, from coordinate 142,409 downwards.
TATTTTAACTAGGTAGCTATTAAATAGTTAATAACTATTTAATAGCTATTGTACCTAGTTAAAATAAATACAAAGTTGCCTGTAAAATAAATATAAATCCTAAAATAGCTACAATATAATTATTCGTTATATTTTAGCTATATTAGGATTTATTTTACAGGTAAGTATTTAGCTTTAAATAGGATTAATTTATTTAATAAGATTTAATTTATTTCGTTAGATTTAAATTATATTTAACTTAGGGGGGTGTTAGTGTTAGGGTTAGAGTTAGCTTTAGGGGTTAATACATTTATTAGAGTAGCGGCGAGGTCCGGTCGGCAGATTAGGGGTTAATACTTGAAGTTAGGTGTCAAAGATGTTAGGGAGGGCAGATTAGGGGTTAATAAAATTTATTATAGGGGTTGCGAGACGGGAGTGCGGCTGTTTAGGAGTTAATAAATTTATTATAGTGGCGGCGAGATCCGGTCGGCAGATTAGGGGTTAATAAGTGTAGGTAAGGTAGCGACGACGTTGGGGGGGCAGATTAGGGGTTAATAAATATAATATAGGGGTCGGCGGTGTTAGGGGCAGCAGATTAGGGGTTCATAGGGATAATGTAGGTTGCAGCGGTGTCCGGAGCGGAAGATTAGGGGTTAATAATAATATGCAGGGGTCAGCGATAGCGGGGTCGGCAGATTAGGGGTTAATAAGTGTAAGGTTAGGGATGTTTAGACTCGGGGTTCATGTTAGGGTGTTAGGTGCAGACTTAGAAATTGTTTCCACATAGGAAACAATGGGGCTGCGTTAGGAGCTGAACGCTGCTTATTTGCAGGTGTTAGGTTTTTTTTCCAGCTCAAACTGCCCCATTGTTTCCTATGGGGGAATCGTGCACGAGCACGTTTTTTCAAGCTGGCCGCTACCGTGAGCAACGCTGGTATTTAGAGTTGAAGTGGCGGAAAATTATGCTTTACGCTCCCTTTTTGGAGCCTAACGCAGCCATTCAGACAACTCTAAAAACCAGCGTTATTTAAAAGGTGCGGGGGAAAAAAAACAAGCGTAGCTAACGCACCCCTATGGCCGCAAAACTCTAAATCTAGGTGTTAGTGTATATGTTTAATATTATTTTAAGTTTGTGATTTCTAGTTTTCACAATAAAAGTAATTAACATTGAAAAATCGTATTTTTTTGCCTACTTTTACAAAACAGATTAAATTGTGCAACCTCTAAATATTATGCAATCTTCTTGAAATTTAGCATATATATCTTTTACATCACTGAGACTCGGGGCGTAAGCAGAGTCTGCAAAAATTTTACAGCTTATTTTTTGCCTTAGAAAATGAAACAGCCATATATATATATATATATATACTGTATATATAATTGTGGATAAGCACTAATAGGTAGATATAAATCACAAGAGTATATGAATAGTATATACTATGCATATACTCTTTTGATTTATATCTACCTATGCTTATCCACAATTCTATATATATATTTATAACTCCAGTATCGGATTGAGAATTATTTTTAATTTTTTTAACTTTTTGATTGTTGATATGGCATTTTTGCAACAATCACAAGAAGTCCCTAAATTATTTGCACATTCTGAGTTGGATGCTTCCAAAGATTGTCACACTTTGTTTGGGCAATAGAGACTTTTTGAAAAATACTGATGATACAGATGAACCACAGTCTTTGGAAAAACTGTATAGAAAAAAGACTAGTCTTGAATTGCATGCTATTACATTAGCAAAGTATCACCACCTTAAATACATTCTAAGAGGGTTAAGAAGTAATTTACACCCCACATTATTCAGGGATGATGCTGAGTTTTGTGATAAATGGGAAGGTATTCTCAATAAATGCTCCAGTGATCTCATAATATTAACTATTGAATATATACAAAGGGAAATCCCAAAGGTACAGACTGACATTGAAAGGATTGAGATACCACTTAAATCCTTTAAACTTGAGGCTAATTATAAAAAGTTAAAGAGTGACATCTTGGATTTAATCAATTAGTTCAAAAAAGAAGTAGAAATCAGGAAAGCACAAAAATTTCAGAGAGATTCGACAGATTACTCCAGTAACAAAGTATATACAAAGAGTGCAGAATTATTAGGCAAGTTGTATTTTTGAGGATTAATTTTATTATTGAACAACAACCATGTTCTCAATGAACCCAAAAAACTCATTAATATCAAAGCTGAATAGTTTTGGGAGTAGTTTTTAGTTTGTTTTTAGTTATAGCTATTTTAGGGGGATATCTGTGTGTGCAGGTGACTATTACTGTGCATAATTATTAGGCAACTTAACAAAAAACAAATATATACCCATTTCAATTATTTATTTTTACTAGTGAAACCAATATAACATCTCAACATTCACAAATATACATTTCTGACATTCAAAAACAAAACAAAAACAAATCAGTGACCAATATAGCCACCTTTCTTTGCAAGGACACTCAAAAGCCTGCCATCCATGGATTCTGTCAGTGTTTTGATCTGTTCACCATCAACATTGCGTGCAGCAGCAACCGCAGCCTCCCAGACACTGTTCAGAGAGGTGTACTGTTTTCCCTCCTTGTAAATCTCACATTTGATGATGGACCACAGGTTCTCAATGGGGTTCAGATCAGGTGAACAAGGAGGCCATGTCATTAGATTTTCTTCTTTTATACCCTTTCTTGACAGCCATGCTGTGGAGTACTTGGACGCGTGTGATGGAACATTGTCCTGCATGAAAATCATGTTTTTCTTGAAGGATGCAGACTTCTTCCTGTACCACTGCTTGAAGAAGGTGTCTTCCAGAAACTGGCAGTAGGACTGGGAGTTGAGCTTGACTCCATCCTCAACCCGAAAAGGCCCCACAAGCTCATCTTTGATGATACCAGCCCAAACCAGTACTCCACCTCCACCTTGCTGGCGTCTGAGTCGGACTGGAGCTCTCTGCCCTTTACCAATCCAGCCACGGGCCCATCCATCTGGCCCATCAAGACTCACTCTCATTTCATCAGTCCATAAACCTTAGAAAAATCAGTCTTGAGATATTTCTTGGCCCAGTCTTGATGTTTCAGCTTGTGTGTCTTGTTCAGTGGTGGTCATCTTTCAGCCTTTCTTACCTTGGCCATGTCTCTGAGTATTGCACACCTTGTGCTTTTGGGCACTCCAGTGATGTTGCAGCTCTGAAATATGGCCAAACTGGTGGCAAGTGGCATCTTGGCAGCTGCACGCTTGACTTTTCTCAGTTCATGGGCAGTTATTTTGCGCCTTGATTTTTCCACACGCTTCTTGCGACTCTGTTGACTATTTTGAATGAAACGCTTGATTATTTGATGATCATGCTTCAGAAGCTTTGCAATTTTAAGAGTGCTGCATCCCTCTGCAAGATATCTCACTATTTTTTACTTTTCTGAGCCTGTCAAGTCCTTCTTTTGACCCATTTTGCCAAAGGAAAGGAAGTTGCCTAATAATTATGCACACCTGATATAGGGTGTTGATGTCATTAGACCACACCCCTTCTCATTACAGAGATGCACATCACCTAATATGCTTAATTGGTAGTAGGCTTTCGAGCCTATACAGCTTGGAGTAAGACAACATGCATAAAGAGGATGATGTGGTCAAAATACTCATTTGCCTAATAATTCTGCACTCCCTGTAGGTGGAGAAACCCAAAATGTATTCCATTTAGACGTGAAAGAAGGAGAGCCCCTAGGTACACTGACAATTCAGGTGACTCATCCTCTGACCAAGAGTCTAGAAGCCCTCCCCCTTTAGGCCAGAATTCAAACAGACACAAACCCAAAGAAAAAAGAGAATACACAGAGGGGGTATGAGGAACATGAAATCACATGCAAACAAGATACAGCAAAATATAGCAGATAACTTAGTGATCAACATATCTTCTGTTACCCCAGATGAAATTACAAATTCTGTTTTACAAGAAGGCTTATCTTTTATCCCAACAGTGAAATCTAACTTTTTCCAGACTGAAGCTGATCTTCAGAGGTTTTTTTTAGGAATATTAGATTTAAAGCCTTTTTGCCACCCTTTCACAATCAAGCAGACATGAATATTACGTTGACACTATGAGCGAATTCCATACCCAGGCACAATCACTTAAAGGGACAGTCATCACCAGAATTTTTGTTGTTTTAAAAGTTAGATAATCCCTTAATTACCAATTCCCCAGTTTTGCATAACCAACACAGTTATAATTATACATGTTTTACCTCTGTAATTACCTTGTATCTAAGCCTCAGCAGACTGCCCCCTTATTTCAGTTCTTTTGACAGACTTGCATTTTAGCCAATCAGAGCTGTCTCCATGGTAAATTCACGAGCATGAGCTCAATGTTATCTATATGAAACACATGAACTAATGCCCTCTAGTGGTGAAAAACTATTAAAATGCATTTAGATTAGAGGCGGCCTTCAAGGTATAAGAAATTGGCATATGAACCTCCTAGGTTTAGCTTTCAACTAAGAATACCAAGAGAACAAAGCAAAATTGGTGATAAAAGTAAATTGGAAAGTTGTTTAAAATTACATGCCCTATCTGAATCATGTAAGTTTTTTTTTAACTTGACTGTCCCTTTAAACCCAAAAGTACTGCCCATGCACTACTAACTAATAACACAGTTGAATAATTTATCACATTGATAAAAAGAGACTTTGAAAAAATGAAAAAGAAGGGTGTGAAATTAGGTTTACCTAACCTTAGTATGGCTGAAAAAAAGACTCTTGATTCCTTGAAATCCAGATCCGACCTTGTAATCAAGCCTGCTGACAAGGAAGGGGCTCTTGTCATCTTGGATAAAATCCAATATATGGATGATATATACAATCAACTAGGGGTTGAGGGTAATTATTCTAAATTGACTTTCAATCCCACTGTAAAATTTCAGATGTACATACAAACAGTCGTTGATGCAGCTCTGGAAAATAGCATTATAAAAAAAAACAAGCAGATTTTTTTATTCAGAAAGATCCAGTAATACCAGTTATTTACTGTTTACCCAAAGTGCATAAGAGCCTCAATAATCCTCCAGGGAGGCCGATAGTGGCTAGTACCAATTCTATTTTTCAACCACTCTAAATCTTTCTAGACAAACTTTTGTGCCCTATGTTGGAGAATGTCCCTTCATATTTAGAAGACACTTGACTTTTTTTTTTTTTTTTTTTTTCAAAAGCTTTATTGATGTGAATAAACAATTTACACTCAATGAGCAAGTAAGAAGAAACATTTCGGTTACATTCTAGAGTAGTGGTCATACAAATCAATATTCATCATAACCAAACTATATTTTACATCTAAACCTATTGATTTCGGTCATCAGGATCCTTCCGATGACGAAAATTAAAATGTCCAGTTTTTAATTTTATTCAGTCTTTAAGTATTCTATATTGCAAGCTCAGAATTCAACAACGAGTTGCGTTTGATATATGGTAGTGCAAAAGCATATGTGGAAGGGAGAGAAGGAGAAAAAGTGGAGTTAGTGAAGAGAAAATGAGAAGAAAATAAGGGCGAGAGAGAAAAAAAAAAAAAAAAAAAAAAAAGGGGGGAGGGAGGGACAGGAGTTCTAATGCTGGAGGGGGGACTCTAGATTGTTTTGTGCCAGAGGGCCAGTATCAACTCATATGTTTCTAGGTTGTGTGTTTTCAAGTAGTGGAATCTCTCCATGAGGAGAGTGGCCTCGATCTGAGATCGCCACTCTTCAATGGAAGGGGTAATCTGTGTTTTCCATTTTCTGGGAATTAATAACTTGGCTCCCGTGATCATTATCAGCAAAAGCGCTAAGTGTGCTGCACTTTGTGTCATAGGCAGGTTCAGGAATAAGAGTGTATCTGGTGAGTTAGGGACATTAATATTAAGGATTACGGACATTTCCCTGAAAACTCCCGGCCAGAAGTTCGCAAGGTTTGGGCAATACCACCAGATGTGTAGCAATGATCCGTCTGCTCCACAACTCCTCCAGCAGGTGGAGCTGAGGGCCAGGAACATTTTTTGCAGTCTCGTCGGGGTAAGATACCATCTACTAAGGAGCTTGATATGGGACTCTTGGATATATGCTGATACTGAGGACTTTCTAGCTAGGCCAAAGGCCCTAATCCAAGCCGTACTTTCAAATTCAGAGTTCAAATCCCTATGCCATTGGCTTGTATAGGTGGGGAGTGTGTCCGCCCCAGGGATGAGCAAAATCTTATATATCAACGAGATCAGGTGTTTGAGGGCATTTGCTGAGTGGCAAAGAGCCTCAAAAGGTGTTTGGTCCCTGCCCATGGGTCTTTATAAAGTGTGTCAGCTGGTTGTAATGTAGCCAAGAACTAAATATATCTGTATGGATATCCCTCAATCTGTCCCATGGCAATAAGGACCCGCTTTCTGTTATGCTTCGCATCGAACCCTCCTTCAAGCTGTATGCTTTAGCCCTGCGGGAGCCCAGTTTATGGAAAGGGAGGTCAGGGTTCTCTATGATTGGTGTGAGGGGGGAATATCTTGTGGATATATGTGATGTAGTGGCCAGAATGCCGTCCCATGTTCGGAGAGTCTCTGTCAGTAAGTGATAACTTCGGATGACCCTAGATCTTTTAGAGGGGATAGTCCAGGCCAGAGTACCCAAGTTGTTTATTTTAAGGATTTTTCTGTCTACCTGTATCCAAGCTTTCTGCTCTATATTATGTGACCACTCGACTATTCTTTGTAAGATAACCGCGGATCTGTATGCTTTTAAGTCGGGGAGGCCTAAACCCCCCCTGTCTCTAGGTAGATACATGGTGCGTCTGGGGAGTCGGGGCCTGACCTTGGCCCACACGTATTGTTCTATTATTCTTTGGAGCTGGTCCAAGTAGCCGGGCGGTAGGGCAATAGGGACCGTCTGAAAGATGTAAAGAATCCTGGGAAGGATGTTAATTTTAATGACTCCTACTCTTCCCAGCCATGAGATAGGGTTGTTGACCCAGGAAGAAAGATCTGCTGCTATATTATGTTTAAGAGTCCCATAGTTATGTTTGAAGAGGTCAGAGGGGTCTGAGGTGAGGTATATTCCTAGATATTTTAGCTTTTCTTTGGCGACTTTGATGTTATAATTTTTCTGTAGGGATTGTATAATTTTGGGGCATGTGTTAATATTTAGAAATTCCGATTTGCCGAGGTTAAGAAGAAAATTGGATACATCACCGTATGCCCTCAAATCTTTGAGAAGCTCAGGGAGAGATGTGTCTGCGTTTGTGATGGTGTATAGGACGTCATCGGCATATAAGGCTTGTTTGTATTCAGCGTTATCAATTTGTAACCCAGTAATATTTTGATTCCGCCTAACCCTCTGGGCTAGGGCCTCTATCGACAGGGCAAATAATAGAGGGGATAGAGGGCACCCCTGCCTAGTGCCATTACTAATGGGGAAATACTCAGACAGCGTCCCATTCACTCTGATCCTAGCATTAGGACTCGAGTAAAGTGCAAAAACTGTGTTTAAGAAAGCGTCTTTAAATCCCATCTTTTCCATGACCCGACGCAGAAAAAGCCAATCGACCCTGTCGAAGGCCTTCTCCGCGTCGGTTGATAATAGAACCATTGGGGTCTTTGAGACTCTGGCGTGAGAAATTAGTTGAAGAACTTTGGCGGTGTTATCCCTAGCCTCCCTCCCAGGGACGAAACCTACTTGGTCATTGGAAACAAGTTCTGGAAGATATTTATTAAGGCGATTCGCCAAAATTTTAGCTAATAATTTCATGTCCGTATTGATTAATGAAATGGGTCTAAAGTTTTCAGGGGCTTCTGGTTTTTTGCCGGGCTTAGGGATGACAGTTATGTGTGCTTCCAGGAGAACTTTGGAAAGTTGTGGGCTGTCCCTAAGACTATTAAACAGTTGGAGGAGAGGACTGGAAACCTCATCCGAGAATTTTTTATAGTAGGGAATAGTGAAGCCGTCCGGACCAGGGCTTTTTCCCGACGGGGAGTTTTTAATGGCTTGAATCAGTTCTACTTTTGTGATTGGGGAATCTAAGTATTCCGAGGCCTCAGTGGTTAAGGTTGGTAACCCTATGTCTTGGAGGTATGTATCTATTTTTGAGGTCCCGCAGAGCTGTGAGGAGTTGCCTCCTTGTTGTTCTGGCTCTTCCCTGATATTATATAAGGAGTAATAATATTTGTGGAAAGCGGAGGCTATCTGCGAGCTACTATACGGTGCCCTTCTTTAGTTTTAATCGAATGAATGTATGACTGTAGTTGTCTTTTTTTGATGGTTCTAGCCAAAATTTTTCCAGGTTTGTTCCCCCCCTCATAATAAAACTGCTTCAGGGAAAGTGCTTTCTTTTGGCGCATTTCCTCTAGATATTTATTCAGTTTGGCTTTTGTGGAAGTTAGTTTGTTTTTTACGTCAGTGTCAGATGGGTCAGATTTGTGTGTGTTTTCTAAGGATTGTATTGCAGTGAGCAAATCAGTGTATTTCGCTCGGTAGCGCTTGTTAAGGATGACCTTGTGTTTCATGAGAAGTCCGTGTATGATGCTCTTATGGGCTTCCCATACCGTCATGAGTGATGTGAGTGGTGAGATGTTTAGTTCAAAATATTCCCTGAGTGCCTTGCGTATGTCTTCTAGTATTAAGGGGTCATCTAGTAGGGTGTCATCTAATTTCCACGTATAATTTGTAATTGGGATATCCGGCCATTGGACCATGCAGGTGACCGGGGCGTGATCTGACCAAGTTATATGGCCTATGTCACATTTTTGTGTAAGTGAGAGTCCATTAGCGTCAGTGTATATGTAATCTAATCTCAAATAGCTATAATGAGGTATAGAGTAAAAGGAGTAATCCCTTGAGGACGGGTGAAGGGTTCTCCAAGTGTTGTGCAGTGCAACCTCGCTTAAAATGGAGTTAACCTGTCGTATGGTAGAGGAGGGAGTACAAGAGACTCCCCTTGAGGAGTCTATGGAGGGGTTGGCTACCAGATTGAAGTCCCCCGCCATGAAGATAATCCCTTTGGAGTGCTCCAAGAGGAGGTTTGTGACTTTTTTGATAAAGCCCCCCTGTGAGAGGCTGGGGGAATACACAGAAGCTAGAGTGATGTAGTGGCCATACAAGGTTCCTATAACTACTACGAATCTACCTTCTGGGTCTTTCTCAACCAGTGTTATGTGAATAGGCACTGACTTGTGAAAGATGATTCCAACCCCTCTTTTTTTGCTCGTCCCCGAGGCAAACACCACCTTCGAGTACGTTGGGTGATGCCATTTGGGTTCTTTCCCCCTCTGGAAATGGGTTTCCTGAACTAGAATAATTTGACTCTGTAACTTAGCAAGTTCCTTAAAGGCGATAGAACGCTTTCCAGGGCTATTAAGTCCCTTAGCGTTTATTGTGGTAATATTTATTCCATGATCCTGAAACCTACTGGCCTTAGATTGCCCAGTAGGCATGTTGGATTGTGTGAGGTGGGGGAGGGAGAGAGAGAGAAAAAATAAATAAAAATAAAAGTAATTAGTATTTAGGGAAAAGAAAAGAGGATTAGTCTGAAAGGAGAGAGTAAGAAGAGAAGGAGATGATTAATGAAATAGTTCAAAGCAAACAAATTATGCTGTAAACGTTAAATGCAATCTTCTCTTGCACCAACAGTTATAAAGAGGGAGATGCGACAAACAATTTTACAATGCAAAAGAAAAAACAAAAGGAATTCTTCAGCTCAACAATTTCAAAAATTCGTAAAACAACAACAATAGGGGAAAAGCCCCTTAACTGACGTTAATTATAGAAAACTTTGTCACCCCAATTACTGCATTGGGGTGAGGTAACATATTGGCACCTAAGAATGTGACTTAACTTTTTGTGAGTTGGGTCTTGTATGGTACTAGGACTTCTAAGCACCCCGGTTACAGTGATAGAGGGAGATAGATATATGCGGCCCTTTGGTCTAGGTTATATAATTATGTGATTGTTAGCGTATTAAGGTTTTCTCTACATCTTATTTTGTAGACGGCCCTCGAGGAAAGCGGTCGTAGGACTTGCATTCTAAGCAGCCCGTGTATAGGGCGGCTTTTGCTATAAATGTACCTCCAAGGGGAGGGGCATAGTGTGGCCTAATGTGCTGTTATTAAGGCGTGATCTTAGTATCCGTCTTTCATTTGTAGAAAAAAAGGGGAGAAAAAAAAACCTCTGTTCAGGTTGTTGTTGCAATATGCAATAGTGTGGGAAGGGGCCATTAACCTAGCATAAAATTTTCACCCCCTGGCGTGTACGCCGTAGGGGTTTACGCATGTGTTCCTAAACGGGAGCCCCTGCCCTTGTTATAACCCGAGAGGGATTTGGATTGATACTGGGAATGGTAGACTGTCCTTAACCCTCTGTAAGCCAAGTTAAACCCTGTAAACAAAATGTCAAACAATAAACCAATAAACTGTTAAGCTTTACATATTCATGCACTTCATAAAAGAGCTGTTTAGTGGGTGTAAGCGCTGTTTTTCAACATAGCGTCTATAGCTCTTCCAACAATGTCAATGTGGAACTCTCTCTGGGGTGAGAGCTGCTTCCAGGCCCCACTGTTAACAGAATTAGCGTACATTACTTTACCTATTATTTACATGTCCTCGGCAACTATCCAACGGAGGACTGGGAAGAAAGAGCGCCATCTTCTGCTCCTGCATCTTGTGGTGAGGGATGTTGCAAAGACAAATTATCATAGAACTCTCTTTCGTCTGTTCCTGGCCTATATATGACGGTTTTATTGTTATTATTAGCTATAATTGAAACAGGGAATCCCCAGCGATACTGGATCTTCTGCGCCCTTAGTGTAGATGTTATGTGGTTCAGTTCTCTCCTCTTCTGAAGGGTCACTGGAGACAGGTCCGTAAAGATTTGAATCACTTCAGACTTTTTATGTAACATTGAAAATCTTAAGATCAGTGATGACTCAATTTTAGTGACTTTAGACATTAAGAGTCTATATACATCTATACCTTATAAAGAAGGTCTTAAATGTATTGGTGATCAGCTTAATGCCATGAAACTGTATTCCCCTAGGGAACGGATGATCATCATGGACCGTTCTGAGATAGTGTTGACAAGGAATTACTTGCTCTTTGAAGATTCATTTTACTTACAAACCATGGATACGGCAATGGGGGCGAACATGGCCCCCACATACACTACTTTATTTGTACATGAATTTGATTTTTTTTTTTTATATACCCATGGTAACTTTAAGAAACATAGTAAATTTTCGAAAAGATACATCAATGACGTCTTTATGATATGGAGAGGTGATGTTAATTCATTGCTAGAGTTCTTTGAAGAGCTTAATAAATTTGACCCTAATCTCCAATTTATCATGGAGTATGATCGTAATACCCAGAATTTTCTTGATACTACAATTACAAGAGTATCTAGTTCCTTGTCAACTGATGTCTACAGAAAACAGACTGATAGGAATAATCTCTTAGAATTTACCAGTTTTAATCCTCCTTAGACCATAAAGAGCCTTTCTTTCAGCCAACTTTTGAGAACTAAAAGGATCATTAATGACAAGTCACGTTTGAATCATCAATTCAAGGATTTTTTTCAGTAGGTTTGAGAATAGAGGTTATCCAATTGATTTATTGGAAACCCATAAAACCAAAGTAGATCAAATTCCTGTGTGCAACATATCCAGAAAAAACTAAAAAAAACAGACTGTGTGTGACAGAATTCCATTTGTTGTACCATACGGGTACCACATTAAACCACTAAAAAATATCTTCAAAAAGCATTGGGCTCTGTTGTCAGAAGATAGGACATTAGCTACCACTTTTAGATATTTCCCTTTGTTTTCATATAAAAGAAATCGTAATTTGAGAGATATTTTGGTCAGAGCCAATGTAGGCTCAAGCAAAGATAAGGACACTCAGGATAGTTCCGTGACACCCAATGGCACTTTTCCTTGTAATAATTGTGCACAATGTAACTCTATACACAGTTGGGTAATACTGCCACTCATCCCAGATCTGGTATACGTTTCCCCATTAGAGGTCACTTCACACGTGAATCACAATTTGTTTTTTATGTAATCAAATATGTTTTTTGGTGTGCTTAACCAAACCCCCTTGTTGTTGTATTTCTTAAATAGGAAGCTGACCAAATCCATTTTGTTAAAGCACACCACCCTGCCCAGTCGTGTTCCAGACAATGTGATTGTGGTATATATATAAAGCTAGGGATTTTCATTCTGTGCAGTCATGATTTGAGGCATAGTACTGCAGTGTTAGAATTCTATATTTGAATATTAGAATCAAATGATTCAGCCCAGCAAAGCTAAACTGATTAGTGTTAGGACCAGTCTATTCTGGGACACCTTGTAATTGGTGACTGGCTTAGCAGAATATGGCCATATTGTGTGACTAAGATCCCAACTTTATTTAAAAATTTAAAAGCATACAGGCAAAAAATTTTGCAGCATAAATATATGTTAATAATATTGCGTGACAATGATCCCAATTTTGTTTTAACAATTTTAAGAATATTTTGCAAGCAAAAATATTTTTTGCAGCATATATAAATATATTATAAATATGTGGACTTAAGTGTTTGGATGTGCGCCAATACTTGTTGTTGTTTTGTAATTAATTTGGTCACTTTGGCAGCACTCCCACAATATGTGTGCTAATATATACAATGGTTTTTTTGGTGTGCTTAAAGGACCAGTCAACACAGTAGATTTGCATAATCAACAAATGCAAGATAACAAGACAATGCAATAGACCTTAGTCTAAACTTCAAATGATTTTTTTCTGCCAATTTTAAAAGTTATGTCTTTTTTCACTCCCCCTGTACTATGTGACAGCCATCAGCCAATCACAAATGCATACACGTACCATGTGACAGCAATCAGCCATTCACAAATGCATACACACTTATTCTTGCACATGCTCAGTAGGAGCTGGTGACTCAAAAAGTGTAAATATAAAAGACTGAACATTTAGTTAATGGAAGAAAATTGGAAAGTTGTTTAAAATTGCTGCTCTATCTGAATAATGAAAGTTTAATTTTGATTGAGTGTCCATTTGTCTGACCTTCAAATGAGTAGTAGATTTTTTTTCTGCCAATTTTAAAAGTTATGTCTTTTTCCACTCTCCCTGTACCATGTGACAGCCATCAGCCATTCACAAATGCATACACAATTATTCTTGCACATGCTCAGTAGGACTGGTAACTCAAAAAGTTTAAATATAAAAAGACTGTGCACATTTCGTTAATGGAAGTAATTTGGAAAGTTGTTTAAAATGGCATGCTCTGGGGGTTCCGGTGGAGGAGGAGCTACATGCAGGTGCTGCACAGGTGCCTGCTCAGGTGCTGCTAGCTCGTTTCTCCAATCACTGGGAAATTGGTGGAGGATTCCCGCACCAGCCCCAGGCTCTGGGGCTATTCCCCCCGATAGATACCGCAGACCTACTCCAGAACCTCACAGTGGCACGCCATCCCACTGTGCTGAGCTTACCTGCTGGCTAACTGGTACTTCTGGCTACAGCTCTCTGACTATTGACCATTTGGTCTTGAAAGCGGCTTGTGACTGTCAGTGCCTCAGCTCACTATCTCTGACTTTACTTACAGCCCCGCTATTCCTCCCCTCTGTGAGGCTACCACCCCTGAATGAACTATCCCTGAACAACGATCCGCAGTCTTCTCAGCTTACCTGTTGCCCCGCTGGTTTCCGCGGGTCTCGCCGCCATGGGCCCGCCCCTCGCCCCCCCCACCGGTGCTGCGTGGGAGGGAGTCGGACTCGGAAGGGCTGCTGGATCCAGCGTGTGGCCGCCTCTCTGCCCCGTTGCCCGCTTGGTGTGGCGACATCCTCTCCCCCCCACCGGTGCTGCGTGGGGGGAGTTGGCTGTGTTCTCTTCTCAGGGCGGAGGAGCCCTGGCCCTGCTGACCTCGAATTGTCCTGCAAACGGCTGGGAGTCGGATGCCGCGGGTGGTAGCTGGACCAACAGCACAGGAGGGGGTGAGTTTCATTCAAAAACACTGTGATACATGTTATATGGTAGTGGCAAAAGTGCAAACTTCAGAAGAGGAAACTGCTAACATCGAATAACATTGAAGCAGAATAACTAAACTTTACACGCAGAACGGATGACTCTCTAAATCTGAAAGGGTATTACAAGAAATCCCCACTTAAAGTAAACAGATATATACCCTTGCCTGGACACTTAGGAAAGGAGGAGAAGGGATAAACATCGCCCTATAGCTGAACTTAACTAATACATCTCAGACTGAAAACACTACCGGCTAGATTTAAATTCTGGATATGGTATATGCTGGAAAATATTAATTAGATATTCTGAACTTTACTCCTCTAACTGACTCAAGGTTCAAATCTGGTGTCTACATAAAATAAGTGCATACTGTGTTAACAGCTAAATACTTTGTAACTATATAGATTTCTTTTTCTTTTTTGCTTTTTTTTTTTTGTGTCTGCTTTTTTCCTATCTCTTTAGCTCCCCAGTTAAATCAGGTGTTTAGCTTTAATGAAGAAAAACTATTGTTCCTATTGTTGTTTCTATAAAGGGACCTTAACATGAGACCCTTATAGTCTGAAGATAATCTTGTATAAGCTTTATTATATATACTAATTCAGTTGGAGATATATTGAATCTGCGGCTGATATCTTTGTGAAAACTGGAACTGATATAGTAATTTATAAAAGTCTCTTCAAAAATCTAAAATTAAAATTGTGTGTGTGGTATCACACTAGCAGCAAAAAATAATTGCCTTACTTATTGTTATAGAATAAGACCCAGCCTAATATAGGCAGCTGCTGGTGTAGGAGCTCATATATGTAACTGCTTGAAACTATAGAAACATATTAGGAATAGAAAGGAAAAGTTTATAACATCTGAGTTCAATAAGATTTGAACGGGCATAGATATAGTTTAATATAGAATTTGTTACTATAAACTGGTAAGATACAAGTTTTTACATAAATTTATCTGCACCATATCCTAACAGTTTGTATTTAAACTGTAGTAAAGAAACAACACCTTTCTAGTGATTCTTGAAAGGTAGGCATCTACCATTTTTAGAGCCTCACGAGATGTTCTAAGTACTTACTTACTCTACCTTATTGGGTGTTGATCCACCTCATATACTTTGAATTACAATATATCTCACCCTCCACTTAATCTTATTCAATATCCCCTTCCCTTACTGCCATGGTTGGACCTTCACACAGCTAATATAATCACCCCTACGTAGACACTTCAACCTCCCCCCCCCCTTTTTTTTTTTTTTTTTTTTCCCCCTCCCTCCCCCACTTGATCCACACCGTTCACTTTTCTCCCCACTTGTTTATCCTGAGATTTAATTATCTCTCTATCTTTCCACTTGGTGGCTTTCTATGTGTCTAGAGAGCACCTCACTCTAACTTTTTTTCACGTCACAACATAAAAATTCACTTTTTTATTTTTTTTGGCACATGGATAAATTTTTACACATCCCACACAAGACCCCCTCTCCAGCCATGGCAGCCAGACAGAGGGATAGGAAAACAAAAAATACACAAGAAAGTGTTACCGACATACAACCTATATTGGCAAGTGTACCAGCGACACAAGAAGTAACTAATATTTAAAGTCTGGTCACCAGCATCTCGGATGCCCCCACCCCTAAATTTGACGCCATTAAAACTGAATTAAAACAAGATATTCTCTTGTTAACACAGGAAGTCCGGCAGTTCTCTTCTAGACTACAAGAAGCAGAACAAAGGATATCTGACCTGGAAGACCTAACTACTTTACATAGCTCTAAACTTGAATCAGCAGACACTAATATACAAAAAATCCAAAATAAATTAGAAGATTTAGAGAATCGTTCCAGAAGGAACAACATAAGAATCATTGGTCTTCCAGAGGAACAACAAAATGAGAACCTTGTATGCTTTATCTCAGAGGTATTACCTAATATTCTCAAAATACCTTCTACACATTATCCCATAATGGTTGAGAGAGTACACAGGCTGGGTTCCCCCTATACAGACAATAAAGGCAGGAATAGACCCAGGCCTATCATAGCAAAACTCTTAAACTACCAGGACAAAATTACCTTATTTCAATACTACCGTAAACAGCAACCGGTTACATTCAATGGGGCTACATTATTAATGTTCCAAGATTTCTCTGCTGATACAGCAGCAAAAAGACGGGAGCTTGCCCCCATTTGCTCCAAATTCATACAGAAAGGCTACCGAGCAATGATATAATATCCCCACAAACTCAAGGTTATAGCACATGAAAAATCGCACTGGTTCGAAGAAACCAGTTCGGCTGAAAATTTTTATAAATCACTCGACTCCTTAACCCAACAATAGAGTATAAGAGTGTAATAAAACGTAAAAGTTAATAAAAATACGACTCAAAAAGCAGGCGTACATTAGGGTAGACCCCCGTCTCTGGATAGACGGGTGTCAAGGGATTTCTTCCCCTCACGTGTGCAGTGACTTTAAAGGGAAAGAAGAAGAAACAAAAACCTTTCTTGTCCCCCCTTTTTTTTTTTTTTTTTTTTTCTTCCCCTTCTCACCCTTCCTCCCCCTCTGTGCGATCTCCCTATACTTTTCCCATCATATCTCTCTCCTAAAAGGAAAAAATAGATAAATGTAAAATAGTATCATGGAATGTAGGAGGGATCTCTACACCCATTAAACGTAAGGCAATTCTCACACAATTACGTAAACTTCAAACTGATATTGGTTTCATTCAAGAAACACACTTGACTGCAGAGGAAACCCTAAAATTAAAAACTTCCTGGGTTAAAGAAGTATATTTTGCTTCTGGTGTTAAGAGAAAGAGGGGGGTAGCAATATTAATAGGTAAAAAAATCAAATCAGAAGTGGTCCACTGTGTGGCCGATCCAGGGGGGAGATATGTCCTTTTAAAAATAAAGATTGCTCAAAAGTTGTACACACTTTGTAACACATATGGCCCAAACGTGTTTGATCCAGAATACTGGAACACTTTACAATCGAAGCTTCTATCATTCACAGAAGGCTCTTTAATCATTGGTGGTGATTTCAATATGGCACCACAATGCCCACTAGACAGGCTAAGACAAGACACTAAACACCTGAAACAAAAAAGAGATAATTTAGAAACCAAGTTATATAAAAAAATCATGCATAATTTAGCCATATATGATATATGGAGAAATCAGAACCCAACTGCTCAGGAGTTTACCTGCCTCTCAAAGGCCCATAAAACTATGTCTAGAATTGATATATTTCTGATCGATGACCGTATCTTAACAACAAGGGTCAAAGTGGCAATAATGCCGATATTAATATCAGATCACGCACCTATCTACCTTGAACTACAACTAGCATTTGGGCAGCCTACTCCATCACGCTTCTTCTTCCCCTATTACCTAGCATCTGATTTTAAATTTAAAAACTGGTTATTAAATAAATATAAAGAATATGTATATTTCAACAGAGAATATCTGAATAGACCCGAAATATTCTGGGGGACTGCGAAAGCAGTGATGAGGGGGGAAATTATCGCATATAGCGCCACTCTTCAAAAAAAAAATCAGACTAAGGGAAAAGGAATCTTGCAAATTCTTGCTTAATTCTTATAATCAATTTCTACTTGATAGAACTTCTCTTAACTGGGCAAAATATGTGCGAGCAAAAAACGAGAGAGACGCCATTGTATTAACTCAACAAACACAAAAAGAGCTGAAAATTCAGGCTAGATTGTATAGGTACGGCAATAAGTCAGGCAAAATATTGGCTAAATTAATTAAAAATGAAAAAAAAAAAAACTAAATATAGACAAATTGCAGCATAAAGGGGATTATCTTACAAAACCTGATGATATTCTGAATGTATTCTATGGATACTTTAAAGAACTTTACACGCTTAAAGCCACTGAGGTAAATAAATCGGCTGAGTTTTGGAGCACAATTGAACACCCCACACTGGCTCCAGAAATTACCAATAGCCTTAATGCACCCGTTACGGCGGAAGAGCTCACGAAAGTAATATCTAAATTATCCCTAAATAAAGCAGCTGGCCCTGACGGTCTTCCGAGTGAATTTTACAAAATCGTGCTTAGCGAAGTCACCCCGCATATTTCTACTCTTTTTAATAGTTTTTTTACTGATGGCAAACCCATTTCTCCCTCCTTTTCTCAGTCTTACACAACACTAATACTTAAAGGAGGCAAAGACCCTGTTTGTAAGGAATCATATAGACCTATAGCCCTCCTTAACGTTGATTACAAAATCTTAGCAGCAGTATTGGCGGCTAGATTACAAGGAGCTCTTGCAAAAATTATACACACAGACCAATCCGGGTTTCTAAATAACAGAAATTCCGCTGCAAAAATTAGGGAGGTCTTAGTGGTGACAGAATACCACGAGATAATGTCAGATGTGACCAGCGGGGGAGAGGGCATACATGATCTTGCCATCATATCTATCGATGCAGAAAAGGCATTCGATTCAATTATCCATGAGCATATCTATTCTTCGTTAAATCATTTCGGTATCAAGGGCAAATTTACTGATTTCATAGCAAACCTGTATACCCTATCTGCTACACAACTTATAGTAAATAATAGCTTCTCTCCCCCTATTCCCTTAGGTACTGGTACGCGTCAGGGCTGCCCTCTCTCCCCGCTCCTTTTTAATATTGCCATTGAACCTCTGGCAATTAAGCTAAGACAATCTCTCGATGGTATTAAAATTCATAATCATGAAATCAAAATCGGACTCTATGCAGATGACTTGCTTGTTTATATGTCAAATACTAAATTAAATATGCCGAAACTTTTCCGTATAATGGACTTCTTCGGTTCATTCTCGGGATATAAAGTAAACTACACGAAATCCGAAATACTTTGGCTCAGGAATACGGAAAATTCTGTAACAAATACACCGCTTCGACAGGTTACAGATTCCTTTAAATATCTAAGGATCTACATCCCGGTCAAAACTGCGGATCTCTACAATCTTAATATCCCTCCAGTGCTGAAAGTGATCAAAGAAAAACTTAAGAATTGGCAAAACTTGCCACTATCACTATCCGGTCGAATTGCCTTATTCAAAATGGCTCTCCTCCCGAAATTACTCTACATTCTTCAAAATACACCTATAATACTAATTAGGGAAAGATATCCGATCAATTAATAGTGCACTTATAGAATTTTTATGGCAAGGAAGGAGATCAAAAATATCCCTTGGGAAACTTTCAGTACCAAAAGAAAGTGGAGGATTGGCTCTCCCTGATATACGGCTATACAACTTCTGTTTCCTTGCGCGAGTAGTCATAGACTGGATCTCTTGTAATAATTATATCTTAAACAACGATCTAGAATCTAATGTCTGCTACCCATACTGGTTATCTGCACTCATTCACCTTGATTTAAAAGAAACCCCGACAGAAATCAAGAAGCTGAAAATAATTTATAATCCGCTTAAAGCATGGCAAAAAATTGCTAAGCTTTTTTCAATAAATAGTAAAGCCTCTCCATATCTCCCGATATTAGGAAATCCTAAATTTCAGGCAGGTATTAACTCTGCTGTCTTTAAGAGATGGCATCATATTGGTCTAAATAGGGTTCACCAAATAATAGATAAAGAAAGACATTGTATCAAATCATTTCAAGAGCTAAATATAGAATTTGGCCTGCCAAACAAAGACTTCTTCGCATATCTACAACTTAGGCATTTCGCGCTGGAATTAGTTAAAGAAAAAGGCTGGAATTGGAACATAGGTAAACTTGAAGATTGGCTGATATTATCTAGGAACGGCTGTATGTCCATTACACCATGCTACCACTTTCTAGGTTTTTAATAAAGGTGCCTCTGTTATAACACAATTGACTGCAATTTGGAATACATTAACTGCTCAGAGTAATATAGAAATAAAAACTCTTCAACTTTCAATTAACAAGGTTACTCAGAACGCACTTTCGGCCACATGGAGAGAAGCCCATGTTAAATTTCTTTACAGGGCATATTTTACCCCTGAGAAAGGCTACAGGTGTGCCAACTTAGGGTTTTATAAATGCCCCAAATGCTCATATCTTGCAGCCAATTTTCTACATATGATATGGTATTGTCCGAAAGTCAAGATATTATGGCTCAAAGTAGAATACTGGCTAAAAAAATGTATTAAAAATAACCCCTCTTTCTCTAACACTATTTCAGATAGCACTCTGCTTAAGGGAAGAATCTGGTAAACAAAACAGTGAAAAGGTGGTAATTTCCACTATTCTAGCTACTAGATATTTAATTTTTAAAAAATGGAAGACTCGGTCAATTCCATCTCTCTCTGAAGTGAAAAACTGTTTGAAAAAACAGTGCATACTAGAACAAAGAGAAACAAATATAGACAATGAACAGGATGTTAAAAGATTTTTCGATAATTGGGCAATCTTCCTAAAAACTTTTTCTCCTACAGAAATAAATCATATAATTTTTCCTTTTCAAAACACAGAAATAGTTTTACTAGGGAACTGGTAGATAGTAGGAAGGGTCCAGTGTAAGAGTGATAAAGGGAGGTGGTCCCCCCCTTTTTTTTCCTTTTTCCCTCTTTTTCTCTTTTCTCTAATTTTTTTTTTTTTTTTTTTTTTTTCCTTGTTATTGTTTCGTTTTCTTGGTTTTTTCTGCACACGTGGGGGGGAGAAATCGAGTGGGATTGAAAAAGTAAATAAAGACATCTTCACAGAAAACTTTATAAGATGTAGCAACATTATCAACGCTCATTAATGTAATCTTGATTGCCTATGTTAACTAAAATTGACACAGAACTATTTAAACTAAGCAAGGTCATTGTGTTACGTTACGTCTTCATAGTTTTATATTTCTGTTTCTAATTTTATTGTCTTTGTATGAACAACAAATGCATTATTTCTGGTTTGTATTAACTATGTTTTGGTTCAAGATACCTTTAAGGATAAAGGTACAAGATGTAACAATACTACGAAGTGTAATTAATATATCGTCAAATATGTATGATAAGTAAAACTAATATAATATTGTTTAAATTTAGCAAGGCCATCATGACGTATTGGGTTTTACAGGCCTTGTAGTTCTGTCCTTATTTCTGTTTTCTGTGCAAAGATAACAAATGTATGATATTTTGTATTTTGTTTTGGTCCATAAATAAAATTAAAAAAAAAAAAAAAAAAAAAAAATGGCATGCTCTATCTGAATAATGAAAGTTTAATGTTGATTGAGTGTCCCTTTAACCAAACCCCCTTGTTGTTGTATTTCTTAAATAGGGAGCTGACCAAATCCCTTTGGTTAAAGCACACCACCCTGCCCAGGTGTGTTCCAGACAATGTGATTGTGGTATATATATATATATATATATATATATATATATATATATATATATATATATATATATATATATATATATAGGTGTTTGTCTGCTCATGTCTAAGTGGATGTAATAAATCCTTTACCTTGATGCAAGATTACCGTGTTTGCAGTGACTCTTTCTCATATTCAGTATAGGGAGTTTCATTCTGTGCAGTCATGATTTGAGGCATAGTACTGCAGTGTTGGAATTCTGTATTTGAATATTAAAATCGAATGATTAAGCCCAGCAAAGCTAAACTGATTAGTGTTAGGACCAGTCTAGTTTGGGACACCTTGTAAGTGGTGACTGGCTTAGAAGAATATGGCTATATTGTGTAACTAAGATTCCAACTTTATTTAAAAATTTAAAAGCATACAGGCAAAAATTGTTGCAGCATAAATATATGATCCCAATTTTATTTAACAATTTTAAGAATATTTAGCAAGCAAAAATATTTTTTGCAGCATATATAAATATGTTATAAATATGTGGACTTAAGTGTTTGGATGTGTGCCAATACTTGTTGTTGTTATGTAATCAATTGCCCATGTGGCCTGGCCTATGTTGACGAGACAACTAAGTGCATAAAATATAGGATAAGACAACATAAAACAGCGATAGGTAAATTAGATTCATCTGCTCCTGTAGCACACCATTTCACATTGCATGGACACAATAAAAGTCAATTGAAATTTCAGGTCATGGATGGTGTAGGTCCGTTGAGAAGAGGAGGGAACAGGCAGAAGTTTCTTTTTGAAAAGGAAGCACTATAGATGACCCTATGGTCTAAATAGGGAGATTACACGGGGGACCTTTATATAAAGACTGTGGATCATTTCAGATGTATATATATATTTTTAATTTTTATTAAAACACACTGAAAACCATATTTCCCCTTTTTGGTGACTACTTGAGAATTCTTGAACCATTAGATAGTCACCTATTATTTACTAATATCATTTTTTTCTAAAACTGGTTTATTTTTCCCCTTTAATTTTTTTGTATTTTGGATCATATTCACATAAGATCCTATGCTTTAGATAGTCATCTCACCCTTATATGACGACTCCACATATTGTGGAAAATATTGGTATTTGTATACTGTCCCTTTAAGACATAGGGGGCTTGCGCCTTTAAGATGTATACTTGACATCGCATTATTTATCATTTTGTATGTATATCTTTCCAAATATTTGTGCTTATCTCGGACATCCTGGATCAACAGGCCAAGTTGAAGGGCGGAGCCCTGAAACGCGATTCGCCTGTTTTGGTGTGACGTCAGATGCCAGAGTAAGCCGGTGCAGGTGAGTTTGTTGAAAAACGCTGGGTTTTGACCTGTGAATGAAGCAGATTACTGGAACTGTCTGGATGGCATAGCATACCGGTTTCGGTGGATTATCGACACTTGTGTGCATATACCCGTGGTGGATGGGTGAGATCGCTCATTGAGCGAGACTTTATACTGCTGTTACTTGCTGACTAGCAGACTTTGGTCCTTAAGTGCCGGTTCCAGCCCTCACACCTTGCACATTATTGCTATGCTGTGGACATTGACATCTATGCTTACCTTACACTTCTAACCAGGCAACCCTTCTGCATGAACTGCTTTATTATATCTTATTATAGTTCCTATGAGCTTTTGCATCATGCACCGCTTGCATATAACCCTGTTGTCTTTACACCTTAGCTCACAGCTACTATATATCATTATGACACATGTTGTCGAAATACTGAACATTTCAGGTAAAAGGGTCTGGCTCATAAAAATCCTGGACTGACATCTACACTTTATATTTGTGTACTGGGGACGCCCAGTATCACTGTTGTTTCTTATATGTATTATGCATTACATAAACTTTTCATTTGTTTGATGTATTCTGATTTAATGCACATTAAATTGTAGTGTTTTTCACTTTAAGAGATACACTTGCATATATTCTTTTGATACATTGTCTGGTAGTGCGGGGACACATATTTACTATATATATATATATATATATATATATATATATATATATATATATACGTATATATATATATATCTACATATATATACATACATATATATATACATACATATATATATATATATACACACATATATATATATAATTTCCTTCTGCATAAAAGCCTTTCCTGATTTACCTGCATGAATGATAACTAATTTTTGTCCATTACATTTGATTGTTTCTTTATTTGCTAAAGTGGCTTCTCATTTTGCATTATCAAACAAATGCAAATAGTAAAGCAAAATTCTTGCATTTGTCTGAATCCAAATGCACATATATCTGGTAGGGTTATAGGAGAGTATTGCTAAAAGCACAGTTGGTAGATGACTTCTTAATATTGCAGTCAAAGCAATCTTCATATTAAAATTAAATTCATAAATTTTTTCACCAATACAAGCCTTTTAATTGAAAATAACTGTAGAAAGAATTAATTTCTCCTGTGCCTAAGATGGACGAAGTGACTTTTCTTATATGTAATCTGTTATAAAATAAAATAACTGCTCTAAAGTTTATCAATAGGGAACATAGCATATGTAGCATAGCAACTGACTCATGCAGAGCATAAAGGAAACAAAAACCAGTAAAGGTTCTCAGTATTTTCATGGTTTATAGCTTATATTGAAATATCCTAAATCTATAATGATTTTTACTGCTTAGGTTGCATAATTATAAGTATACTTAACATTTGTTTAAAATGTCTCTTGTTTTTAATGTATTTAAGATCTTGGTTGCAAAACAGAACTGCATTATATTTCCGCTTGTGGTTAAAGCAACTTTTTATTTGTTCAACATACTTTAAAACCTAGTGAAATTAAATAGCAAAACTGTTCTTACTTAAAGGGCCATGATACCCAAATGTTTAAACACTTGAAAGTGATGCAGCATAGCTGTAAAAAGCTGACTAGAAAATATCACCTGAACATCTCTATGTAAAAAAGAAAGATATTTTAGCTCAAACGTTCCTCAGCAGCCACATCAGATTGTAAAGGACAGCTAAGGAAAGTGTAAAGCCAATTAGGCTTGCAGCGCCTTAAGGGTTAAGGCTGGCAGTGAGTGGGATAGAGGGATGGTAGTTGCAGTTAGCTGCAACAATGTTGCATGGTAGGGAGTGGCTTACCTTATGTCCTATTGAACCTGGAGTTCCTCCTCCTCTTTTGCTGCAGGACAAGAAGCTGTCAAGTTGCTGTCAGGCTGCTCTGGAAATTTCTTTCATCATGAGGTGTTCTAAGCATTCTTCAACTCTTCCTTTGAAATTCAGGGATGGAATTAATCCTCCTTCTGTCTGCAGTGATCTGGATCAACAGATAAGTATGCAAGAATTAGATGACATTGTTTTACCATCTCAAACCCCTCAAACACCCTCCCACAAAATTTCAAATCCCATTTCAACTCCACAGACTAATAAAGCTCAAAATGTCCTTGTGGTTGATGTCCATCAACCCCAAACAGGCATTTTAAACAGTCCAATTCAAAATCCTGATCATGTGGTTATGGAAACCCCACCACACGAGCAAAATCCTCAAATTTCAGGGCCTACTTTAAGTACACATGATTTTTCAACCTCTTTGGTGCAGCTATTTGCTTCATTACCTCAACCTGCGGCAGGTGCAGTGGCATCCCTGCTTACTAATATTGCTACTGCAATCTCTGGGGGGCATCTGGATTCTGGCCCTGCTCCTATTACAATATTAGTGGGGACAGGGCCTGATTATCAAACTAACATAGGCCATGGCTTGCCTGGGCCTGTAGTTTCAGGACAGCCACAGGCCTCGCTAGAAAGGCCTATTTGCAATGCGGTGCCTGGCAATTCCGATTATAATTTACCCCCTAGTGTGGGCCCTCTAGCCCAACAACTGGTAATTTTGCCCCCAATATTGACTTCTAATGTGGCGGTGCCTTATGACCATCAACCGCCGATTTTGCCCCCAATAACACCTAATTTGGTCTTAAGATCCCCTGTATCAGTCAGTGGGGATGGTTTGGTGACTTCGGAGGGTGCGAGGGTTCTAGGCCTAGTCACGCAAAATGGCGCTAACTTACATGCCCATTATATTGCATCCACTGGTTTCCTACCTGCCCACACTACTCCGACTTCAGATGCCATACTTACCGTAACTTCCGGTCCTCATGCTCAGCATCCGCCAGGACCCAAGCACGCACAGGTAATGGCTTCTCCTCCACTTCCGGTATCGAACGACATCAGTTCCGGTGATGTCACTGACACGCAGATTCATTCTCGAATGGGCAGGGCGGCCATCAGGCGCACGGCAGGTGAGCACCACAAGCACTCAGTAGCCAAAGAGCGCCTGGTGGGTCGCCTGCTAGGGAGACATCAGTCACTAAGAGGATCCTTTAGAGGGCGGAGGGGGGCTAATAGGTCACTAGAGGGGCACATGGGAACTATGCAAGGAAGGGGTAGGCAGCAAGCTATGGCGCAGGTGCAAATGGGGAATACCATAATCCCTTAAGGCAGGGATATGTTTACGTAAGCTTGTTATAGCGAAGGGGTACAAGGTGTGACAACCTCTTTCAATGCAGCGATTCGTGTGACTTTTACACACACGCAAGGTGATAACATGTTAGCACAAGATGATTTTAATAAAGGGGCACAGAATGCACTAACCCCTCTCAATAGGGCTGATACTGTTAACACTTTGCATCAACTAGTAGGTCAGGGACAGGGTGATCATTTATTGCAGGGAAAGCATGTGCAAGCTCAGTTAGCTAGGGCTGATACAGTTAACGCTTTGCATCAACTAGCAGGTCAGGGACAGGGTGATCAGTTATTGCAGGGACAGCATCTGCAAGCTCACTTAGCTAATCAGAATAACATAGTAGGGATGCAAACGCTTTCTGGTGGCAATTATGTACACAGTCATGTAACACATGCAGGGAACAATGATGTTTTTGGTCAAACAGGTTTGAATATGAGGATGAATGTTGGTAGTGTGCCATGTGATGCTGGGAATATGCGTGGGGGAGTGCAGCAGTTGGGGGAGGTTTCTCAGGCCACACATGGGCTTTCTTAAGCTAATGGGCAAAGTGCTCACAGTATCTTATCTGTTTTGCAGGATGCCCTTTCAGCAGTGGATCCCACTCCCATCGCTCCAGTGCTCTCCTCTGTGGTTGCCGGTTCCGGAGTGCAGTCAGGGTCTAGACAAATGGACAAATCAGTGCCAACCGGGTGGCTCATACGGCCGCAGTCAATCCCCCTCTGCCCCCAGAGCCATCATGCCCATCTGCTCCATCTGCACAGGCGACATCCTCAGGACCAGCTGTTCAGGCAACTGCTGCAGGACCTTCTGGTGAGTCTTTTGCTACTAAACATCGTAGGGAGCACACGTCAGGCTCCTCAACATCAGATTCAGATTTAGATAGTGATACATCCTTAGGCTTAAGATCCAAAGGGCAGAAGAGAATGTACAAAATGCTCAAACAAATGAAGGCAATTCAGGCAGGTAAAGAAAAGGCAGGGGAGGGACCTCCAGCATCAGGACAGGCACAGCTAGCAGTGAAAGGGGACACACGTAAGGTGGCCTTAGCAGGGGATACACTTCCTTGCCCAATCTATTCCCTGCATGCACATTTGAAAAGTAAAATAGTTAGGAGAATTCAGGATGGGAGATATGTCAATATTTTTGAACTTTCCTTAGAGGCACACAGGCAAAAAGAGTGCGGATGGCACATGCCCGAAAAGAGTCAAGAGGCCGGAGACCTGACGAGTGGCTGAAGTGCTTCAGAATCTTATCTTCTTGCTACCTGGAGAAGTACCCGGACCAGGGTCAGGCACTTCTTAAGCACTCAGCCACTATTCATTGCATTTACCAGCACCACAGGGAGGGAGTGTGGCATGATTATGACTCTGAGTTTCGAAGGAAAATGGCGGGTAGTAGTATTCTATCTTTCGGTTTCCAGGAGATGCATTTGTGGTCCAGACTGGGTCCAGAGAGATCTGTGTCTCCTCCTCCCCCACTAGGCCAGGGGGCTCGTTTTCAAAGTAGAAATAGAAGACGGGGGAGAGAGTGTTAGGCCTTTCAGAAGAAAAGATGTGAAAAAGGCAACGCTTGTATCTTCAGACATGTCTGTAAATTTTGCGGAGGGTACCATGCCGGCTTGGATTGTACCAGCAAAAAGACATCTAGCGCAGAGAGAGCTGTCTCCAAGTTCACCCCTGCAGCTAAGGGCACCCACCCCGGTGAGGGTGGACACTCTTAAGCCATGGCTTCAGGCATACCCAGATAGGCACACAGCAGCCCTCCTGTTGTCGGGTTTCAGGGACAGTTTTGTCATACCGGTTAACAGACCGGTGGTGGGGTCACATGCGCATCAAAATTTAAAGTCTGCCTATCAATATCCAGGGGTAGTAAGGGAGAAACTGGCTAAAGAAATTGCCATGGGAAGGATCTTGGGTCCCTTTCCTAACCCTCCTCTTTACAATCTGGTCATCTCGCCATTAGGTGTAGTTCTGAAAAAGGAAGTGGGTAAGTTTCGCTTAATTCAGCATCTCTCCTATCCCAAGGGTAACTCGGTCAATGATGCTATTGATCCTGAGTTGAGCTCTGTACATTATCAATCTTTCGATAGAGCTCTTGACTTGGTCCGTGGGGCAGGTAGAGATGCTTTATTGTCGAAACTGGATATAGAATCGGCCTTTTGCCTTTTACCTCTTCACCTGGTTTCATTTCCCCTCATGGGTTGTAAGTTTGAGGGTAGCTATTACATTGATCGCTGCTTATCTATGGGTTGTGCTATTTTTTGCTCCCTATTCGAATGCTTCAGCACATTCTTACACTGGGCAATAGCTAAAGTTATGGGGGCAGACTCAGTGGCCCACTACCTAGACGACTTTTTGCTGGTAGGGGAAAGGGACTCTAGGAGATGTTTCCTCATTATGTCTGAAATGAAGTTTGATGAGGCAGTTTGGTGTCCCCCTTATGGAAGATAAATCCCAGGGCCCATGTACGAAACTTACATTCTTAGGGATTGAAATTGACACAGCGGATATGGTGTGTCAGTTACCGGTAGACAAGGTCCAAGAAATGCTAGTAGCAGTTCGGGCAGCTATGGCGCAACCGTTTATATTGCTGCGGAAACTCCAATCCCACCTAGGGTTGTTGAATTTTGCGTGCAGGGTCATACCAATGGGTAGAGTATTTAATAGGAGGCTGGAAAGCCAGCTTAAAGGCAGTCCAAGAGTGTCCACTAAGATTAGTATTTCTCAGGATATGTTAGAAGATTTGAAAGTGTGGGAGGCCTTTTTAGTGCAGTTTAATGGAGTTAGTGTATGGCGTTCGAGCCCTCTCTCTAGTCAAACCTTGCATCTGTTTACCGACGCTGCTGGCGCATTCATCTACGGAGATTACTTTCAAGGTGAGTGGTGCGCCGGCCCATGGCCGGGAACATGGGAAAGATTAGGCTTCACTAGGACATCTGTACAATATATACCACCTCAAGATAGTCTAAGAAGTAAATTTAAAAACCCCTCAAGATTTTACCCAAGTCACATAAAGGGTCCCAATATAGAGGTATTTAATAAATTGATAATGAAAGATATAGACAATTTAACCAACAAAGTAAATAAGAGTTATCACAATCTTACAAAACAAGAAAAGGACATTCTTACAAATCTAAACAAGAGAGAAGATATAGTGATAAAGGAGGCGGACAAGGGTGGAGGTGTGGTCATTCTAGATAAAGAACATTATATGGAAGAAACTAACAGAATCCTAGGAGACTCAAATACATATATTATTTTAACAAAGAATCTTAAAAAAGAATACACCTCCACTCTTAAAAAACTACTTATAGAAGCATTTAACCAAAATATAATAACAGAAGAGGAATTTGATTTTCTTTATAAAACAGATTCTAAATCCCCAATCTTTTATTTTTTACCCAAATTACATAAGCATGCAACAAGGCCACCAGGAAGGCCGATTATTAGTGGGATAGATTCTTTAAGTTCAAACTTGTCAGCATTCATAGATTTTTTTTCTCCAACCCTATGCACAGAAGGCAAAATCTCATTTAAAAGATACCAAACATGTTTTACAAATCATACAAAATATACCCTGGCAAGAAAATTACTTTTGGGTCGCCATGGACGTGAATTCTTTGTATACCATAATCGATCACAAAAAAGGGATTGAGGCAGTTAAATGGAAACTATCAGAAGATAAAGATTTATCACCAAAATTACTAGATTTCATACTTAGAGCCATAGAATTTATTCTATATCACAACTTTTTTTGGTTCAATGGGAACTACTATTTACAGATTTGTGGGACTGCCATGGGCACCAGGTTTGCACCAAGTTATGCCAATATTTACTTGGACTATTTTGAGACGACTCATATATGGCATAATCAAGAATTTGGTGCAGACCTGGTGTCCTGGCATAGATATATAGATGACATTCTGTGCATATGGAAGGGGGCTGAGTCCAAACTCATAGAATTTGTACAAATACTTAATAACAATAATCAGCAAGTCACATTATAAGTAGAATATGACAAAAAAGAAATACATTTTTTAGATTTAACTCTTTACACTATAGATAAAAAAATATCCACAGCAAAACATACTTTAAGAAGTGTGACACTAACACCTACATTAGACATGATAGCTGCCACCATCCTAACTGGCTAAGTCAGTACCAAAAAGCCAATTCCTACGAATATGCAGGAACTGCAGCAATATAGATGATTACGAACAACAATCAAGAATACTTAAAGAAAGATTCATACAAAAGGGATATGACCAAAGAGCTTTAGAACAAGAAAGAAAAGTTGTTGGAAATAAAATAAGATCAACCCTGTTAGAAAACAAACACAAAAATGAGACCTCATTTAGTAATAATTTCCCTAAATTCGTGACCACATTTAATGTAGAACATCATACAATCAAAAAAATTATACAAAAGCACTGGCACATTATAAAGGAGGATGAATATCTAGGACCTATAATTCCAGCTAAGCCCACAGTTATCTTCAGAAAAGGACAAAATTTGAAACAAAAATTAGCTCCCTCACTCATAAAAGGCATAGCCCCAAAAAAACCTTTACAAATAAGTAACATGACAGGCTTCTTCACTTGCGGCAAATGCAAAGGTTGTAACTACACCAGAAGAACACACAAAACATTTGACTCCACAGTTACGGGAAAATTTTTTGAAATAAAAGAATTCATTACTTGCAAAAGTAAAAATGTGATATATTTGTTGCAATGTGGCTGCAAAATCCAGTATTTAGGACAAACGAGCCAAATAAAGACAAACTTTTTTACTGAATCTGTGATATTGTCTTTTCATATTGGGAAGGAGCCGGTAACCTGCAATATACACTGTGAGTAGATATTCACCTTTGTATGGTGTATTGTCTGATATTTCAGCACCACTATTTTGCACCTAGAGTTATACAACCGAGGAAGGAAAGGAAGATACCAACGACTGATACAAGCTGAACCAGCGCCTCCAGCTAGCACACCTGATCTATTCACACAGACCTTGGGAGAGACTGTGGGACGGCTGCGGTTCACCAGAAGGGGAAAGTATTAATACATATTATACACCTGTTTGCATGTATTCACTAGGAACCTCACTCTGCTGGAGTTGTTTCCCATTGTGGTTGCAGTTGAGCTCTGGGGGAGAGGCATGCAGAACCAGTCAGTGATTTTTTGGTCGGACAACGCCAGTGTGGTATTTTCCATTAATAGGCTATCTGCTTCCTCTCCTCCCGTGGTTCACCTGTTGCGTCAATTGGTATTGAGATGCCTCCAGTTTAACATACACTTTCAGGCTAGACATGTCCCTGGTGTTAATAATGTTTTAGCAGACGCCCTTTCTAGATTCGACTGGCTGACATTTAGGACGTTGGCTCCCTTTGCAGCGAAAGACGGGCTAACTTCTCCTGATTTTCTCTGGCAGCTGGTGGATCCTGGCATTCCCTAGCCCCCTTAGTACGCTCTTCTCTCACCCCAGCAACATGGCGGTCCTATGTCAGGTTATGGAAGGAATGGGATCAGTTCTGCAGGGATCGCAATGTGGATGCCACATGCGCTTCTCAGGTGACCCTGTGTAAATGAATTGCGCAGTTACACAAGGCAGGTGTTAAAAAAAGGGGCGGTACAGTCACATCTGGCCACACTGACTTTCTTTTACAAAGTGCTTGGGCTCCCGGACCCTGGTGGTTCTTTTTTTATAAGGCAGGCTCTGAAGGGTTGGGGTAGATCTCAAGGAAAAATAGTGGATAGCAGAGAACCAATTACACTAGACCGGTTGGAGCGGCTGGTAGCAATTTTGCCCGAGGTGTGTGCTACCGTGTAGGTTTCACTTTTTAAGGCAGCGTTTGTGCTGGCCTTTGCACGAGCACTAAGAATTAGTGAGTTGCTATCCCCTAGTAAGAAACAAGTTAATAAAGGCATACAGTGCGATCATATTAGGGTGCATCCAGGGTCGGTATTACTGTTTATCCCTCGCTCCAAAACAGACCAGGAGGCTAGAGGGGCATGGCTCACGCTTCCTCCTCAAAAGGAGTCCCCCTGCTGTCCGGTAGCAGTAATAGGTGAATTTGCTAGCCTCAGGCCGGTGGGCCTGGGGTAATTCCTGATACACGCAGATGGGTCCGCCCTGTCACTATACCAGTTTCGTAGACTTTTAAATAGTGCGGTGCAGCAATTAGGTTTGGATCCAGCTAGAATATTGCCTCACTCATTTAGGATAGGGGCAGCCACTAGTGCAGCACAGGAAGGGGCTCCAGACCCTATTATTAAGCGCTTAGGGCGCTGGAGATCAGACCGTTATAAGTTATATATCCTCCCAGTTGCCAGCAAGGATAAGAATTAGGCTGCATGGTTGCGTGCTGGATGCTGTTTCTCTTTCTCCCCTTTTTTTTCCGTTAAGGTGTTCATTACTATGGTTAATGATGTTTTGTTTTCCAGGTGCGGCCAGAGCTTCCTCCAGAGTGTGGCTCGTGGGCCACTCTTTTATTCACTTGGTGGCGATTCGAGCCCTATCTAAAGAAGGGGGGCAGAATTTAGGATTCCAGGGTGCTAGAACTTCCATTAGATGGATAGGAGTGCGGGGAATGTGCTGGCCTCAACTCCCGGGGATTTTGCAGGATGCCCATAGGCGGTGGGGTAAACCCCACATCATTGTCATTCACCTGGGCGGGAATGGTTTATGAGCAATCCCGGCTTTGGAACTTACAAAAATTATCCAGTCGGACTTGGGTTGGATTAGGGCCTGGCTCCCTGGGGTCACAATTGGATGGTCTAATGTGATAGTTCGACGCCATTGGCGGCATATGTGCTCCGCCGGCGCGGCTTATAGAGTAAGGAAAAAGCTCAATAGGGACGTGGGCAGGAAAGTCACTGGTTCCCAGGGCTTCGTGATTAGGCACAATGCCATTATGGCCGACAAACGGGAGCTATTCAGGCCCGACGGGGTTCACCTGTCAGATTTAGGGTTAGATATTTTCCTAGCTAATATTAAAAATGCTCTCGCTCCCTTCCTGTAAGTCAGGTGGGTTAGGTGGCGGCAAGTGATAGCGGAGGGCTGTCCCTTGTGGCGGGAGGTCGTGGCCAGGAGCGCATGGATATGTGAACCGGGGGAGTGATGGCCAGGCTGAGGGTGCGGGGCCGTTTACTTCAGTTAACTGGAGTGCCCCGCCCCTAAGGGTAGGCAGGCCAGGAGAACTCAAATTACACCCCTAGTAGCATTCTCCACCCTGAACAGCTTGCTGTTGTAGTCTAGATCGGGCCGCTGACCTCTTTCAGTCCGGGGTTAGACTTAGCGCCTCGTTTGCCACCATCTTGTTAAAGTTTGTCGGTTTAGTATTTATATATTTAATAAAGGGGACCAGTGATGGTATGTTTATACCCAAAATAAAGTCTCTGTGTCTTATTTATGGGAAAGGGTAGTGGGGAAGTTAGCTAGAGTTAAGAAGCAAGGTTCCCCTTTCTTTCCTAAAGTTCAGTGTTGGATCCTCTGGGAAGGAGCTGGTAAGCCTTTAATCCCTTAGGAAAGTGTAAAGCCAATTAGGCTTGCAGCACCTTAAGGGTTAAGGCTGGCAGTGAGTGGGATAGAGGGATGGTAGTTGCAGTTAGCTTCAACAATGTTGCATGGTAGGGAGTGAGTTACCTTATGTTCTATTGAGCCTGGAGTTCCTCCTCCTCTTTTGCTGCAAGACAAGAAGCTGTCAAGTTGCCCTCCCCCCTCCCTGTGATGGCGGCTAGAGAGCATCATAGGCAGGGCACTATGGCTGAGATAGGGATAGGTGTTCTAGTCTACGTAAGTCCATAGTTGTAAATTATGGCCTCCCTCCATTGACTAGCCGGCATTACACAGCAGTCTGGTGGTCATGGAGCCTTATGTTTGGTAGGTTTTGCACCCTAACTGCGGGAGGTCGAGACCAGGAGCGCACGGAGATGTGAACTGGTGGAGTGATGGCCAGGCTGAGGGGGCGGGGACGATTACTTCAGTTAACTGGAGTGCCCCGCCCCTAAGGGTAGGCAGGCCAGGAGAACTCGAATTACACCCCTAGTAGCATTCTCCACCTCGAACAGCTTGCTGTTGTAGTCTAGATCGGGCCGCTGACCTCTTTCAGTCCGGGGTTAGACTTAGCGCCTCGTTTGCCGCCATCTTGTTAAAGTTTGACGGTTTAGTATTTATATATTTAATAAAGGGAACCAGTGATGGTCTGTTTATACCCAAAATAAAGTCTCTGTGTCTTATTTATGGGAAAGGGTAGTGGGGAAGTTAGCTAGAATTAAGAAGCAAGCTTCCCCTTACTTTCTTCAAGTTCAGTGTTGGATCCTCTGGGAAGGAGCTGGTAAGCCTTTAATCCCTTAGGGAGTGAACTTTGTGAAGTTCATCTTATTTCCCTATTCAGTTTAAGGAAGTTTACAGTAAAATAATTCATGACCTCAGCACTTTTGATGCTGATTGGCTGCTGTTCATTTCTTCATTTTTTTTTTTTACCTGCAGCTGCGCAGCAGCTGAGTATAACTTTTTACACAGAACTTACTCTGCTGAGCTGAGGAAGTTGTGAGGTAAAATATCTTACTTTTTATATAGAGATGCTCAGGTGATATTTTCCTGTCAGCTTTTTACAGTTATACTGCATCAGTTTCAAGTGATTTAGCATATGAGTATTATGTCCCTTTAAACTGACAGTATACACCAATTTTCATTTAACTGCATGTAATAGACACTACTATAAATAATAATATGTACAAATACTGATCTAAAAATCCAGTATAAAACTATTTAAAAGCTTACTTAGAAGCTCCAAGTTTAGCACTTGAAAAGGTTAGCTGAAACACCCACTGCAAGTGGTTATATAGCAAAAAAATCAGACCCCCCCACTCCCTCCTCTGCATATGAAAATACTCAAACAGGAGTAAGCTGGAGTAGGTATAGATCAGTATCCTCCTAAAACTTTGGGGCTTGGGTAGGAGTCTGAAAATCAGTGCAATGCTATTTAAAAATAAGCAAAACTATACCTAAAAAAAAAAAAGGCTATATAAATGGATCATCTACAAAAAAAATAAAAAATCTAGTGTATAATGTCCCTTTAAATAACATTAAAGATACTTGTATCTTGTACATACTTGTATGTAGAATAAAAAACAGTACAATAACACTTCGAATTTAAAGAGTTTTTCTGATAATTTTCAAAAGTTTCCTTCCATTTCCCTATGCCCTGTTTCATGTGATAGCCATCAGCCAATCACAGACTCTTAAAGTATCTATATAAATAAAAAGCTTTTTTATGAGGCAATGGTTTTGTGCTCCACTCAAAAACGTTGAACAGTTCTCCTGGGTTAAAGGGCACATAAGGGCTAGATTACGAGTGGATCGCTATTTATCACTCCTGCTTGTGCACTAACTCTGCCAGATGTAAGCTTTTTCCATGCATTGGGTACCGAGCATATTACAAGTTGAAAGTAAAAAGCTTTCGATTGGGTGCTAACCTGATGCACAAAAAGCTAAAGTTAGAATATTGTGACCGCGTTAACGTATTCCCCCATAGACTCCAATAAAGCATGATAAGCTGACAAAAAAAAACACTGAACAAGTCAAACTCGATCACGTTTATCAAAGTGCGCTGTCCCGACATAAAATATTAATATTTCATATTCCAATGTTTTTCACATAGAAGAATATGTTCTATTTATTCTTAAATACATATATATATATATATATATATATATAATAGTTTTTTGCACAAATATATATCTATATATATATATATATATATATATTTATATGAATATCTATTTAGAAATACATATCCCTTATGTGAAGATTGGAATGTGAAATATTTACAGTAAATACATAGTTAAGCACTTAATTAAAAATAAATACTGCATGAATATGTTCCAATGTGCATAGATATATATACTTCTTTTCCCTAACTCCTGATACCTCATATCTTTGAGCCATTGAGCATTTTTTTTTAAATTTTATTTAGATATTGTTATAATGGGTGTAACTGTAATTTTAAATATATTTTTGATGTGTTTTGTGCTGAGAGGCAATATGTTGAAAACCGATCCATCCGACTTGATATTGAGAATGCCGATGAAATATTGAAAAGTGACAACATTACTGTTTAAAGGCAGCGTGAGGTGTTTTACTATACATCGCAATGGGTGGAGATTCTGGCAAAATATTCCAAGCAGCATAGGCACCAACATTGGCAATGTAAAGTAAAGGATCCCTTCTAAATATAAAGCACCAAACCTAATAAATATACATTTATACCACTAAATCAACATAACCCACCACCGCAAACTAACCCTAAGCTAACTAAACATAAACCACCAATATGCCCAGCGCAGTAAACTTCCTAACTAATTACCCCTATACCAGCATAACTCCAACTGCAAACTATCCCTACACTGCTTAACCGCTATACTGCTATTACCCCCCACTGCAAACACTCCCTAACCTATTAACCCCTAAACCGCACAACCCCCCCACTTTAAACACACTCTAACCTATTAACCACTAAACCGCCATAATTTACCAATGCAAACACCCCCTAACCTATTAACCCCTAAACCACCTCAACCCCCCACTGCTAACACCCCCTAACCAATTAACCACTAAACTGCCATAACCCACCAATGCAAACACCCCCTAACCTATTAACCCCTAAACCGCCACAACTCCCCAAGCATGCTTTGACTTTTTATGTTTTTAGTAGAATTATAACTTTATATTTTGAATTGACAGTTTACACTAAACATTAGTTTTTCCTGTGTACTTTAAATAAAAATTTACTACACTAATTACTTTTAATACTCATTTTTATATATACGATTAATATGACTTTTAATTGCCCTTTGATTACAATTTGTATATCATATTTTCAATATGTTTTTTAAATACACAGCTCTCAATGTAATATTTGTCTTTGCAAAATCATATGAATGACCGTGTTGGACTGACTGCTCCTGATTTTCAAGCGTTAGAGAATTGGGCCCTTCATTTGCAGATGTTCTGTCTTTTATTACTTAACGGTAAATTATTTTTTATAACATCTATAGGAACCTCCTATAGAGATGACACACAGTAAAAAGGAGAGCAGTCACTAATAATTTCCAATGCCAAAGACCTACCAATGAAATAAATATAGTGCCTTCAAGTACAGGTCGTATTTATTTATGTCAGACTACAGCATAATCCAAATAAATCTGATGATTACATATTACACAAAGAATAAAAGAAATAGAATTCTGATTAATTGATTTAAACGGGCAGCCTATTTCATAATTTTTATTGCATAAAAAGATAGACAATCCCTTTATTACCCATCCCTCAGTTTTTGCATAACTAGCACTGCTATATTAATACACTTTTTACCTCTGTGGTTACCTTGTATCTAAGCTTCTGCACACTGCCCCCTTTTCTCAGTTCTTGTGACAGATTTGCATTTTAGCCAATCAATGCTGACTCATAAATAAATCTATGGTAATGAGCACACTGTTATCTATATGGCACATATGAACTAGCCCTGTCTAGCTAGAAGTAAATTGGAAAGTTGTTTAAAATTGCATGCCCTACCTGAATCATGAAAGTTTAATTTTGACTAGACTGTCCTTTTAAGTCTCACTGAAATATCTAAAATATAACAGTATCCTCAGTTATTAAATTTATTATAAAAAGGTACCATGTTAGAACATCTGCATATTGGTAGAAAGAAGTGAATCATGCTGGTATGGTAGACTCAGTAGGGGACTGACAGTGATTGATTATTCTCTACCACAACTAAACACAACAGGCAGCCATCAAGCTGTATGTATTGATCATATTTAATTCATTTGAATTACTGTCTCATCTTTCTGATAACCATATATAGCAACCCCATACCTGTGCCAAACACCTTGCTTTAAGTAAAGGGAAATATAAAATGTAAGCTAAGAAATATTCGCCTAGATTACGAGTTTTGTGTTATGAGGTGTGAGTTGCTAACTTGCAGTTTTTTCTCACCGCTCACTTTCCTACAGCGCTGGTATTACACGTTTTTATAAACCCGGCGTTAGCAGGTAGTGATGTCGCGAACCTACAATTTTGCGTTCGCGAATGGCGAACGCAAACGTCCGCAAAAGTTTGTGAACCAGCGAACCGGGCGAATCGCCATAGACTTCAATAGGCAGGCGAATTTTAAAACCCACAGGGACTCTTTCTGGCCACAAAAGTGATGGAAAAGTTGTTTCAAGGGGACTAACACCTGGACTGTGGTATGCCGGAGGGGGATCCATGGCAAACTCCCATGGAAAATTACATAGTTGATGCAGAGTCTGGTTTTAATCCATAAAGGGCATAAATCACCTAACATTCCTAAATTGTTTGGAATAACGTGCTTTAAAACATCAGGTATGCTGTTGTATCGTTCAGGTAGTGTAAGGGTTTTTTTTTTTTTAAATGTACACTACTGTTTTAGCAGATATGACTTGCACTGGTGTGATACTGTGCCCTGGCAGGACCTGGAACGCACACGTGTGAGGGAAATTGACTGCTATTATTTCACAGTAAAAAAAGGTTTTTTGTTTTTTTTTAAATGTATGTACACTACTGTTTTAGTAGATATGACTTGCACTGGTGTGACACTGTGCCCTGGCAGGACCTGGAGCGCACATGTGTGAGGGAAACTGACTGCTATTATTTCACAATAAAATTTTTTTTTTTTTTAGATGTATGTACACTACTGTTTTAGCAGATATGACTTGCACTGGTGTGACACTGTGCCCTGGCAGGACCTGGAACGCACACGTGTGAAGGAAACTGACTGCTATTATTTCACAGTAAAAAAAGGTTTTTGTTTTTTTTAGATGTATGTACACTACTGTTTTAGCAGATATGACTTGCACTGGTGTCACACTGTGCCCTGGCAGGACCTGAAACGCACACGTTTGAAGGAAACTGACTGCTATTATTTCAAATTAAAAAAAGTTTTGTTTTTTTTTAAAATGTACACTACTGTTACACCAGATATGAGTGGTGGCACTGGGCAAGTGGGCACAGTATACACTGTGAGCCTGAGCTGGCAGGCAGGCTGCAATTAGATTACACTGGGAAAAAAAAAAAAAGCAGACTGATGTTCTAGCTCTAAAAAGGGCTTTTTGGGGTGCTGTCCTTACAGCAGAGATCAGATGATCAGATCACAAACAGATGAATGTAGTGGACATTAAATACACTAGCCTAGCTATCGATTTCCCTATTAAATCAGCAGCAGCTACACTGTCCCTCCTCTCACTAAGTATGCAGGCTCCAAATGAATCTAAAATGGATGCTGTCCAGGAGGTGGGAGGGTCTGGGAGGGAGTGTCTGCTGCTGATTGGCTGGAATGTGTCTTGTGACTGTGAGCTACAGGGTCAAAGTTTACTCAATGATGATGAATAGGGGGCGGATCGAACATCGCATATGCGAACTATTCGCGGCAGAACTGTTTGTGACATCACTATTAGCAGGCAAGAAGTGAGCGTAGAGCAAAATTGCGCTCCACACTGCACTCCAATACCTGCTTGTGCACGATTTCCCCATAGACATCAATGTGGAGAGCCGGCTGAGAAAAAGTAACCGCTGCCAAAAAGCAGCGTCAAGCTCAGTAACGCAGCCCCATTGATTCCTATGGGGAAACACATTTTATGTTTACACCTAACACCCTAACATGAATCCCGAGTCTAAACACCCCTAATCTTATACTTATTAACCATATATATAACTTATTAAACCAGAAGGTTTAATATATATTCATACATGGTATGTCATTCTATTCCTATTTCTAATAATCCCTGTGCTGTATAGCGCATTCACACGTTTTTCTATCATTGAACCTTATACTTATTAACCCCTAATCTGCCGCCCCCGATATTGCTGACACCTACATTATACTTATTAACCCCTAATCTGCTGCCCCAACATCGCCGACACCTACATAATATTATTAACCCCTAATCTGAAGCCCCTAACATCGCCAACACCTACATTATATTTATTAACCCCTGATCTGCCATCCCCAACGTCGCCACCACTATTCTAAATTTATTAACCCCTAAACCAAAGTCTAACCCTAACCCCCCTAACTTAAATATAATTTAAATAAATCTAAATAAAATTACTATCATTAACTAAACTATTATTATTTCAAAATAAATAATTACCTATAAAATAAACCCTAAGCTAGCTACAATATAACTAATAGTTACATTGTAGCTATCTTAGGGTTTATTTTTATTTTACAGACAAGTTTGTATTTATTTTAACTAGGTAGAATAGTTATTAAATAGTTATTAACTATTTAATATCTACCTAGCTAAAATAAATACAAATTTTATTACAAGGACAGAGACTCCTATTTTGCTATATATCGTTTCACTTTACTGCAGACAGCATTTTAACGGACATTAAATTTAAACACACAATAAAGACAAAAATGAATAAAACATATAAACCAATGAGAACAAGGTTTGAAATGTAATAGACAAAAATGACCACTGAGAAGAGTCCAGCAATTCATAAAATGACCAGTAACTGTCAATTCCTCCTCTTTTCTCTTTGCTGCTCACAGAGATAAGTATATTGTATTCTACACTATAATAAAATATATATTTATTTTAGTATTTATTTCTTTTATTATTATTGCATTTTAAGCTTTGTTTATAAGCTTTCTCTTTGTTCAATTTATTTATTTATTTAAACTCTTTTATGTTTCTCTATTATTATTTTTTATTTATTTATTTATTGTGTTTTAAATCCTTTTATATCATTCTGTGTAACTATTATTTCATAATATTTGCTTTTCAGTCTGTTTCCGTTTTTTCTATACTTCCGTTTTTTCAACTTTTCCTTTTACACTTTCTCAGTTTTCATTCATTACATCTTTTTCCTTACCTTACGGTTTTTATATTCATATCTTTTACAGTACTTACTATTCTTAATTAGTTCATATTTAATCTTTCTTTCCCTGCTACGCAACGATGTCAGGTTGCGTCCGCCATCTTGTTTCCTCTTCCTATCTCTGTCACGCCTCCATCTTGTGACTTTTTCTCCCGCCCCCACAGACCTGTCAATCAAGGTTTTTTCCCCTCACTGCTCTGCAGTTTACCTCAGACTTCGTCCGGATCAGTCAGACTCACACTTTAGCAACATTTGTAACTTTTGTTCCCCTACTGTTATTACTTATATTACAGTGTTATATTTTATCATATTATTTAAGCTTGTAGGTAGTTTAAATTTCTTACTATATTAATGTTTTAAGATTTAGTTTTATATAAAAAAATGTTTTCAATAATATACATTTATTTGCAAATTTTATTAATTACTAAATTATTATTTATTTAGAATGTCTGATGACAATAAATCTCAGTATTCTGAGAAATCAGTTAGAGAATTAATTGACAGCTCTCTGGAGCCTTTCAAACAGCAGATGATTCAATTTCAGTCTGCAATTAACTCTGTGAAGGAGATTAATGATAATATTCCTAGAAAAGCTTCAGCCAAAAAGAAGCATTTATTAAAAAATGTTAAATCAAAATCTTATGATAAATCTCATCTTCCTTATAAGAGAGTTAATTCACGTCAGCGTAGTTTCCCAGCCTGCCTTGCAGCGCAAATATGTGTCATCAGACTCAGAAAGTGACTCTAATATTAATTTCTTCTGATTCATCTGATAATTTTGATGTCTCAGACATGCAAATTGAAAAATATTATTCTGAATATGAGGATCTTTCTAATGATTCAATGGATAATTTTAATGACAATACTTCTTCTGAAGAAGAATTTCCTAAATTAAAGAAACCTAAGTTTATGTCTAAGTCTAAAAAAGTAAAACTTATAGATAATTTTGGAGACCCCTACACTGACCCAAATGATCTAGAACATCCCAGATCCTCTCAATGGAAGCCTTCAAAAAGAGTGTCAAAATTTTTAGACTATTATATTCGCAGACCTCTTTCCTCAAAAGCAAAGAATATTTTAAAAGCTGAATGCCCCCACCCTGAGCTCCCTCACAACACTCATATTACACCTAACATTGACAAAAATTTACTTAAATTCTTGGGTAATAAGAATAGAAATTTAAGAAGAGGTCCTGACAGATTTTTAAAATCTTGTCAGGATAAATTATTAGATACCTTAGGTCCTGTCACTAAGCTCTTTGAATTATCCGAAGAGGCAATTTCTTCTGATTCTATGCTGGATCCATACGTATCTAGGGAATGGATCCAAAGATTGGTTTACCTTCTCTGGGATGCCAATACTTCCCTTTCTACTCAAAGGAGAAGACTTATTTTAAGATGTCTTGATCCTAAAATCTCAGATTTCGCCCCCACTGAAATGGGCCCTAAGGCTGATGGCCTTTTATTTGGAGATGCGGGATTACAACAGCTTAGTTCCTATGTTAACACGTTTAACAGTCTCAATAAAATCAAGACTAATACTAAAAAGATATTTTACCAATCTCAACCTTCTAAGGTTTTCCCCAGGGCTGGAAAAGACAGGGACCACTTTTCCAGCCGTTACTCAAATATATCCAGGTCCCACTTCCAGAATTTTGTCCCTTCCACTTCCTCACACGTAAGTTTCTTTCCATCAAGAAACAGAACATTCTTCAACAGAGGTTCCAGGAATACTAGGAGACCATTCCAAGGTAAGTTCTCCCATCTTTATTTCCACAAATTTTTCCTATAAAAAAATAGGTGGCAGACTTATGTATTTTATAAAAGAATGGCAAAAAATTACATCAGACCCATGGGTTATTCAAGCCGTATCCAGCCTTCCATTGGATTTTATTCAAATCCCCTTTCAAAACTCTCATCCTTCCCCAATAAAATTTTCTACAGAAGATCAATCCCTTCTAGATGTAGAAATATCAGAGTTACTGGAGAAGAATGCAATAGAAATGTCACCTTCTCTAGTAGACTCTTTTATCAGCAACATGTTCTTTGTAAAAAAGAAAGAAGGTTCTCTTCACCCTGTCATAAATGTAAGAGAATTACATCAATTCCTTTTTTTTTTTTTTTTAAACTTTTATTTATCATAACAAGGGTTACCATGTAGAGATGTCTCTCTCATGGGTCACAGAGCATTGGAAAACAAAAACATGTTACAATTGGATGTTTACATTACAAAACTGGGTCTATATTGTTGCGAGTGATATTTTTGCGTACAGTCTCTTTGCAGGTACTTCCCGAGTTTTTCTTTTAAAGCAAAAAGGAAAATTTACAAACTGTGTCCCAAAAGTTGGTCGTTTTGCAGCAATAGTCCATGGTAAATCCCTCTTTTCCTTTTTCCTCTCTCAGTCTCCTCCCATCCCTCCCTCATCTCCCACCCCAGTCCTCCAAATAATACAGCATACAATAATAACTAGATAAGGACAAGAATAATCATAACAGTAGCTATCAGAGCTGAATTCGATCCTCTCTCTACACTGATCCCGTTGGGATCTTGACCGTCTCTCATTGTTAGGTCTCTGGTTCTCCCCTGGGCAGTAGCAAGAAGACAGACTTCATTATATGTGGGTAGATGTCCACTAACTCATCTTTCATGTTTCTGTTCATATAGAAAACCCCATTTGCCTTTCAGGTGTTGTTCTAGTAGGATTTCGGTGTTTCTAAGGGGGAATAAAAGCTGTGTTTGCACAGTAGTATGTAGAGT
Source organism: Bombina bombina (assembly GCF_027579735.1). Lineage (NCBI taxonomy): Eukaryota > Metazoa > Chordata > Amphibia > Anura > Bombinatoridae > Bombina > Bombina bombina. The sequence continues at coordinate 98,926 of NW_026511897.1, read as the reverse complement.
GTGTATGTAGGGTTCCCATTTTTTTATAAAAGGTCTGGTTCTCAACTGTACATCTCTTAGGGTGTCTGCTGCTTCATATGTAAGCTGTTTGTGAATGTTTGTTTTGAGTTGTGATAGTGTAGGGGTCCCTGGATTCAACCAATTTTTAAATATGAGTTTCCTAGCTTGTAGGATAATATTTATGATCAGTTTTTTAAGAGAGTTGGGTGTAGAGGCTGGGATCTCCAGGAATACTATCAGTCTGGGGGAGATTATCAGTTCAGTGTGAAACGTGGACTTTATCCAATATGCTGTCATGCCCCAAAATTTCCGTATCATAGGGCACTGCCACACCAAGTGAGGCAGATCCGCATCTGCTGCTTTGCATTTCTTACAGTGACCTTCTGTTTCTGGCCTCCATTTTTTGAATGTCTTGGGTGGTATGTATGCTGCTTGTAACAGTCTGGTGTGTGATTCTCTAGTAGTCGCTGATAGAGTTGCTCCTTTTGTATGTTGTATGCTGCGCTGTATTACATCTGGTGTGATTTCAGTGTCTAGGGTGCGTGTCCATGTGTCACTGATATGTGTGATCGTAGCTACATTCGTCGGTTTCATGTGCAGTCTGTAAGTTGGGGCGATAGACGTGTTACCTTGCATTGTCATATGTAGCAGTCTGTTTACATCTGAGTTTTGGTCAGTGAGTTCTGTGCATCTTAGTAAGTCTTGGATGTAGTGTCTTGCTTGCAGGTATGCGAAATGGTGTGTGCGGGGCAGGTCAAATTGGGTTTGCAGTTCCTGAAAAGGCTTGACCTTCATGTCCAACCCATTTATCAATTGGGACACGGCAGTCAACCCCTTAGTTTCCCATGTGGAGAACACTGGGGAATCAATCCCTGCGGGGAATCCTGGGTTACCTCTCAAAGGGAGGTATTTTGTGTAGGTAGGGTCGAATCGGGATCTCTTGCAGAATCTCCACCAAGCAGAGAGGGGCTGGGATATTAGTGGGTAATTTTTAATTGACTTGAGTGTGCGTGTCGATGTCATATGTGGGAGCGCCTGCAGGGACCATGGAGCCGCGGCTTGCTTTTCAAGTTCTGGCAGTGTGAAGTGTCCTTTTTCTGTCAACCAGTCCAGTACATATTTAACCTGGGCTGCCTCACAGTATGCATCGATGTTGGGGACTGCTAAGCCCCCTGAAGTGATCTCTGCCATCAGTCTAGAAGAGTTTATTTTATGTTTTTTCCCTGCCCATATAAAAGAGAACATCGCTTTGTTTAATATTTGTGTGTCTGCTTTATGGATGTGGTGAGGTATCATCTGAAATAAATACAGGAGTTTCGGGAATATGATCATTTTAACAAGGGCGATCCTACCTGGTAATGCTACCGGCAGATTACTCCATCTGAGCAATGTCTCTTGGAGGTCTTTTATCAGGGGGCGGTAATTTAGATGGTACCACTCTCCAGGGTTGTGAGATAGCTTGACTCCTAGGTATTTGAAGGAGTGGGTAACTTGTTTGAAGTTGTATGGTAGAGTAGCGCAGGGTGTCTCTGGGAGTAGCCAGACAAGCTCCGACTTGTCAGCGTTTATTTTGTAGCCTGAGACCTGACTAAACTGGTGTATGATTTGCATGACGTGAGGGATGTTTGTTTTTGGATTTTGTAGGTATAGGATCATGTCGTCTGCAAAGAGAGACAAATGGCATTGGACTTTACCCACCCACAGTCCCTCTGTCTCTGCCCTAATCTTGATGGCTAGGGGTTCGATGGCGATGTCAAAAAGGAGGGGTGACAGCGGGCAACCCTGTCTTGTTCCCCTGCCCAGTTGGAATGGAGGTGAGGGAATGCCATTAATCAAAACTGAGGCGTGGGGATTCGCGTATAGGGATTCGATCGTGGATGCAAAAGGGCCCTTGATACCGAATTTATCTAGGGTGTTAAAAAGATGGTCCCAAAGGACCATGTCAAAGGCCTTCTCCGCGTCTATAAGCAGAGCACAGGCATCTATGCCTGTGTCTCCACCTTCTCCGGCCTGATTCCAGAAGTGTGTCAATATAAATTGGAGCTTGCAAATGTTTAATACCGAGGATCTACTCTTCACAAACCCCGTCTGGTCTCGGTGTATCAGTGTGGGTAGGGCTATTGCGAGTCTATCCGCCAGGATTTTGGTTAGCAGTTTATAGTCCTGATTTAACAGGGATATTGGGCGGTAGGATTGGGTAAGTAAATTGTCTCTGCCTTCCTTGGGAATCACACAGATGTTAGCTTCAGTGAAGCGGGTAGAGATCCCTTCCTCACCTTTCATGATTTTATTGTAGAGAGTGGTGAGTGTTACCACCACCTCCTCCTTGACTAGTTTGTAAAACTCCCCTGGTAGTCCATCCGGACCTGGGGTTTTGTCAAGGGGCAGAGTATTTATGGCCTTCACTATTTCTGTCTCTGAGATGGGTGCGTTGAGGAGAGTTAGATGTTCTTCTGAGATGGTAGGGTTGTGTATGGTTTCCCAGAAGGATGTTTTCTGTGTTCTGTCTATTGGCTCCTCTTTATATAGGGTTTTATAATAGTTCGTGAAGGCAGTTTGTATCTGCGGTGTGGTAGTGTGAGTAGCGTTTCCTACTTTGATGGCCCCTATATATTTATTAGGTTTAGCAAATTTAGTGAGTCTAGCTAGGAGCTTCCCTGTCTTATTGCCATGTCTGTAAAAGTTTGCTTGAGTTGCTGTCATCTCCCTGACAGTGTTCTGGTGTAATGATAGGTCTCTAAGTGTTTTTGCATCAGTGTAGTGTTGTTTCGTCGTCAGGTTTGGGTTTCGTAAGTATTTATTTCTAGCACTGATCACCCTTCTCAGTAGGTTTTCGCTCTTTTGTTTCAGGCGTTTGGACCTTCTGATTGTGTAAGAGGATATAAGACCCCTCATCACCGCTTTTCCCGCCTCCCAGAGTAGTAGGGTGTCATGTCGGTGCACGGAATTTAGAGTCATGTAAGTTTTCCATTCTCCCTCTAGAAATCTCTTGAAGTTTATGTCCCCATATAAGTAAGTGGGAAAGAACCACCTACGGGGTCCCTCTCTAGTTGACGTGAGATTGATTTTAAGGCCAATGGGGGCATGGTCTGATATGGTCGCAACATCTATGGTAGTGTTAGTGATCTGTTGTCCCAAGGTATGTGTTGTTAGGAATAGATCAATTCTGGAAAGGGTGTCTTTGGCTGGGGTGGTGCAAGTGTAGTTTCTGTCTTCTGGGTGCTGATCTCGCCATATGTCCGTCAATGCTAAAGAGTATTTGAGTTTGGACAGGATCAGGGTATCTCTCCTCGCGCTTCTATAGGTTGTGTTATGTCTTGTTGCTGAATTTGGATCTCTGAATCTGTCTGCTGGGGTTTGAGGGGCTATATTATAGTCTCCCCCCAGAATCATCGGGGAGTCAGCAAACTTTGTAGTAACAGTGCTGAAATTTCTCCAGAAGTCCTTTTTATCAGTGTGTGGGCCGTAGACTCCCCCTATGATAATGTATTTATGATTGAGTTTAAGTTTTGTTAACACGTATCTACCTTCGGGGTCTGTCAGTTGTTTAACTATAGTGTAGTCTAGATTTTTTCTAAAGAGTATAGCTACTCCTCTGGCTCTTTTCCCTTCATACGTGGTGTGGATAACTTCTCCCACCCATCCCTGTCTTAGTTTCTGATGTTCTGCGTTAGTCAAGTGAGTTTCTTCCAAAATCGCTACGTCTGCATGTTGGTTCCTCAAATATTTTAGAATGGTTTTTCTTTTGATGGGGGACGTAATGCCCCCCACGTTCCAGGAAACTAGTTTCATGGGGAAACTTGAAGGGGTGTGTGTGATGGTTATGTGAGAGTATGGTAGGAGGAAAATAGAGTAAGTCTGTCTCTCTTACTTACCGCCAACTGCCCAGGGGAGAGCGTATGTGGATATCAAGATGTCTTAAAGCAGCGTTACTACTGATCAGCTCTCTGCAGAGGTAAATAATAAGTTATAAATTATAAATTATAAATTAGCACAGTAAGTATAAACAAAGATATATAATATTTCCTTCTGTCTACAGTTGGCAATAGATATCAGCAAATCTTGATTCGTTTAAATTTCAAACAGTAACTAGACTTGTAAACTTTTCAACTGTCAAACTTCACAAAATCCCAAAAGCCCTCCCCCCCTCCCCATTATTGAAAAGGATATATATGCAGCTTGTAGCACCAATTTCTGTGCATTATGTCCCTCCAGATAGTTCTGGTAAGTTAAAAAGTCCTGAGTTGAGGATTCTAAATCTTGTGTGGTTTTCTCCTACTTCATGTGTCTTCTTTGTCTTCTTGCTGGGCCTGCCTTGGCCGATCTGCTCGCCTCTTGATTTGATCCAGAAACAGCTGAAGGTGTTTTGGAGAGTCAAATATCTTTGGGCCCTGTGGCGTTTGAAGTCGCAGTCTGGCTGGGTAGAGAAGTGCTATGGATTCCCCTTGAGCTATGAGGTCTCTGCAGTAAGGCGTGAATTCTCTCCTTTTCTTTGAGACATCTGCGGAATAATCTTGGAAGATGAAGATTTTCCTCCCTTCAAAATCAATAGGTGTCTTTTGTCTGTACGCTCTGAGTATTAGCGTTTTATCTTTGAAATTTAGGTAGCGCACCATTATCTGTCTAGGTGCACCTTCCTGCTGAGGAGCTCCCACTCTGTGTGCTCTTTCTGCTATGCAAGGTATGCTTGTAGATGGGAGTTTGAGTATACCTGGGAGAATGGTTTCTACAAAGTTCATTAGGGCCCCCGAGGGGACAGATTCTGGGACTCCAACTATTCTTAAATTGTTCCGTCTTGAACGGTTCTCCAAGTCCTCTACCTTGGCCTGCAGCAGTTTATTGTGTCTTTGGAGAGTAGTGATGGAGGAGGTCGTGTCCCTGTGTCTTTCTTCTTCCTCTGCTGTTTTCTGTTCCACAGCGGTTAGGCGTGTGGAGAAGGCTCTGAGGTCTGTGGACAGGCTATCCATTCCTGTTTGCAATTGTTCTATTTTAGGCAAGAAGAGCGCAGACAATTGAGATACAATAGGATGTGTGTCTTGCGTCGAGGTAATGGATGTTTCTAGCAGTGACTGAGTCTGGTCTTGGTTCTCAGTTTGGGTTCTCTGGCGTCTCTCCATTTGCTTCTGTCTACCTGCCATGTTGTCAGTCTTTTTATTGTATGGGGTATAGTACTTTTGCATACAGGCAGTTCACAGCAAAGGTTCTACTGTAGTTGTAACTTAGTAGGAGGATTAGGCTTTTTTTCCATAGGACTAGGAGGATTAGTTTCTTTTCTGTTTCTGGAGGTTTGTGCTTGGGGAGGGGGGTACATTGGCTCCGGTTTAGTGTGCCATATCTATTGGTGTCCCCTGAGTAGAATTAACAATTGAGCTGTTGATGGTCAGTCTTGGGTTGAGGTGTGCTGCTCCCAAGTTGTCCGCTTCACCCGCAAGTCGGACACTGTTGTGCTGCAAGTTTATTTCCCCTCCACGTGGGTTCTATCTGTGTAGCGCTGACAGCCTTCTTGGGCTCTGCGCTGGTAACCACCCAGTAACAGGCAGGTCCCCTTGTTAAATGATTACTCTCCCTCTAAACCTGGGAGGAGAGGGGAGGTAGTAAGGCTAATGAGCTCCCAAGTAAGAAGCAGTTCACTATTTTTTCTGTGTATGCTGTTTCTGAACAATGTTATAGTAGGGCCGATATCCAAGATGGCCGCCGTCAGTTTATTACGCAGCTCTCTGGGTGTTGGGGCAGATTACCTTGTCCATCTTTGATTTCTAAGAGACTGGAATTTAGCCCTCCTCCGTAAAGCCCCAGCCTGTGCGGCTTCTCACCTACTCCCTTTCGATGGTGCGGGAGGTCTGGCCTCTCTGATCGCCGCCGCGATCGTGCTTCAGTTATTTGTATGTACGGCTGCCGGCGGGGGAGCGGATCGAAGGCGCCCCTCTCTGTGTCTTGTCCGGGCAGGTGTCCGTTGAGTGTCCTGCCAAGGATTACAGCTTTTTGGCACTTTAGGTGGCTAAAAACACAGGTCTGCGAGCATAGATACACGGAGCTCAGCAAACCTGCGTCCTCTCGCCGTGCCCGCCCACCGGAAGTCCCATCCAATTCCTTTTTTTTAATCACTTCAAGATGAAAGGTATTCATCTTTTAAGGGATTGTCTTTACAACAAAGATTGGCTTGTAAGACTAGACCTAAAGGATGCATACCTATCAGTTCCAATTCACTTAGATTTCAGGAAATATCTAAGATTCCTTTGGAAAAAACAAATTATGGCAGTTTTCTTGTCTGCCTTTTGGCCTTTCTTCTGCACCTTGGGCTTTTACAAAGATTCTAAAACCAGTCACAGCCTGGTTGAGGAAAAGGGGAATTTGTCTATTAATATACTTGGACGATATCCTTCTTATTCATCAATCTCCCCTTGTTTTGAAGGATCAGCTATCTCTTACGATAAATTTCCTCCAAAACTTGGGTTTCATTATCAACTTAAAAAAAAACAGTTTTGGTTCCTTCCCAGAATCTGATTTTTCTTGGTTTCAATGTGGACACTGTTTCAACTTCTCTCAGCCTTCCTTTGGAAAAGATCAAAAGAATAAAGAAAGAAATTTGTTATCTTCTGAAGAAAGACTTTTTCTCTATCTGTCTTCTAGCCAGCATTATAGGTCTTCTTTCCTCTTCTATTCAAGCAATTTTCCCAGCTCCACTTCATTACAGAGCTCTCCAAAGATTAAAAATGTATTACCTTCGACAGGGTTTTTCATATAAACACAAAATATCCTTATCAAAGGAAGCTTCGGAGGAATTGAATTGGTGGCTCCTCAATATAGAAGCATGGAACGGGAAGGCAATTTTCGGGAATTCTCCAGATTTAATAATAGAATCAGATGCGAGCAAATCTGGTTGGGGTGCAAGATGTGGTCCTCTGATTACAGGAGGAAAATGGTGTCCTTCAGAACAACATCTTCACATCAATTGTTTGGAACTTCTAGCAGGGGCTTTTGCAGTTCAGAGTTTTGTCAAACACAAAAATCCTATAACAATTCTTCTTCGCATGGACAATGTCTCTGCGGTTCATTATATCAATTGTTTAGGAGGTACTGCTTCAAAAATTTTATCAGATTTAACAAAATATTTTATTCACGACTGTTTATCTCAGAATATATCTATTCAAGCAGAATATATTCTGGGTCTAAACAACCAAATGGCAGATTGGGGATCGAGATATCTTACAGACTTCAGTGATTGGAAATTGAATTCTTTAATTTTTCAAAAAATTCAATCTCTAAGGGGTCCCTTCTCAATAGACCTCTTTGCCTCTCGTTTGAATCATCAGATATCTCCTTATTTCAGTTGGAGAGCAGATCCCCAGGCTCTAGTAATAGATGCCTTTCTGCAGCAATGGCCGATCTCAGGAGCATATGCTTTTCCCCCTTTTTTGATGATTCTCAGGACACTACTCTTTGTCAAACGTCAACAGATTTCTCTTCTAATAATAACCCCCTTTTGGCAAACTCAAGTTTGGTATCCTCTTCTTCTAGAATTATCATTTCTTCATCCAATTCTACTTCAGTCCAGGTCAGATCTTCTAACAGATCCTTCAGACGAATTTCATCCTCTGGTCCTTCAAGACAAATGTCATTTAATCACTTGGATGATTTCAGGGGATCCTGGTCTGGCGATGGATTATCGGAAGAAGCTAGACTCCTCCTTCAAGATTCCCGGGCCCCTGGAACAAATTTTTTTTATTTATCCTCCTGGCTTAAATGGTCTAGCTGGTGCAATTCTAGACACCTGGATCCCCTTTCAGCTCCTTTAAATCAAGTTATTAATTTTGTATCTTCTCTTTTTCAATGGGGTTTAGCTTACAGATCCATTAATGTAGCTAGATCAGCTATTTCTGCTGGGCATGGATTACTTAATAATATTCCTATAGGTCAACATCCTACTATTTGTAGACTTTTAAAATCTATTAGTCTTAAACGTCCTCCTTCTTCTAAGTATTCTTTCTTTTGGGACGTAGATTTAGTTATCTCTCTTTTTAATTCTTGGCCTAATAATGAAAGTTTAACTCTCAAACAACTAACAGTAAAATGAACCACTCTGCTATGTCTTTTATCTTGTAAAGGAGTATCTGATGTTAAAGCTATTGATTTTAATTCCAAATCTTTTTCACCTCAGGGTGTCATTTTTTCTATCTCTCGTAGAACTAAGACTCTATCTAAATCTATGTTTTATCCTTATTTTTATGAACATCCTAAGCTTTGTGTAGTTCTTTGTCTCAAAGAATATGAACAAAGAACTTCTCTTCTTAGATCGTCTTCTCATAATCAACTTCTTATTTCTTATACTCCTCCTCACTTACCTGTTTCTTCTCCTACTATCAGTAGATGGGTGAAATGGGTTATGACTCAAGCTGGTGTTGAAAATAATTTTTCTTCTCATTCTATTAGAGGAGCGTCTGATTCTAAAGCATTTTCAAAATCTGCTTCCCTTCAAGATATCCTTAATGCTGCCAATTGGTCATCAGATTCAGTTTTTAGACAATTTTATTTTAAACCTATTGATTCTATTCCTTTTAATTTGGTTTCATAAGTTCTTTGCTTTAAACTAGCAAAATAGGAGTCTCTGTCCTTGTAATAAAATTCAGATTATCCTAGCTTTGTGAAGGAATAATCTAGATTTTATTAAAGAGACAGAGACGAGTATTTTCTCTCCACATTTTGTTATCTTTATGTTTATATTATGTTTTTACCCTCCCTATATTTAAGGTTTTTATTACAATTATTAATATGATTTTCTCATGTTTTTGTTCTAGTGCAAAATTCTTCTTCAGGTTTCCCGGGAACCTTCTGAGTCTGCTAGACGAATACTTCATTCAACATCTCCAAGTTTTCATTTGACTCCAAGCAAGTCTTCTTCTGTCCCAAGTTTTAGAAGTTTCTTCAATCAAGATTGTTTTTCTTCTGTTTTCCTGTTTTTCTCCATCCTGATATTTTTGGGGATTTTGTATTATTCTTCTGACAATATTCTTAATGGTTTTCGCATCAAAGATCAAAGAGGAGGAATTGATAGTTACTGGTCATTTTATGAATTGCTGGACTCTTCTCATTGGTCCTTTTTGTCTATTACATTTCAAACCTTGTTCTCATTAGTTTATATGTTTTATTCATTTTTGTCTTTATTGTTTGTTTAAATTTAATGTCCGTTAAAATGCTGTCTGCAGTAAAGTGAAACGATATATAGCAAAATACTTGTCTCTGTCTCTTTAATAAAATCTAGATTATTCCTTCACAAAGCTAGGATAATCGGAATTTACCTGTAAAATAAAACCTAACCTAAGTTACACTAACACCTAACACTACACTACAATTAAATAACTTACCTAAATTAAATACAATTAAATAAATTAAATACAATTAGCTAAATTACACAAAAAAACACTAAACTACAGAAAATAAAAAACAAATTACAAGATATTTAAACTAATTACACCTAATCTAAGAGCCCTATCAAAATAAAAAAGCCCCCCCAAAATAAAAAAATCCCTAGCCTAAACTAAACTATCAATAGCCATTAAAAGGGCCCTTTGCGGGGCATTGCCCCAAAGAAATCAGCTCTTTTACCTGAAAAAGTAATACAAACAACCCCCCAACAGTAAAACCCACCACCCACACAACCAACTCCCCAAATAAAACCTTAACTAAAAAAACCTAAGTTCCCCATTGCCATGAAAAGGGCATTTGGGTGGGCATTGCCCTTAAAAGGGCAATTAGCTCTATTGCTGCCCAAAGCCCTAACCTAAAAATAAAACCCGCCACCCAATACACCCTTAAAAAATAATAACACTTACCCCTGAAGATTCACTTACTGGGAGAAGTCTTCATCCAAGCGGCAAGATGTCCTCAACAAAGCCATCAAAAGTGGTCCTCTAGATGGGCAGAAGTGGTCCTCTAGACAGGCAGAAGTCTTCATCCAGATGGCATCTTCTATCTTCAACCTTCCGACGTGGAGCGGCTACATCTTCAAGACATCCGGCGTGGAGCATCCTCTTCAATCGACGGCTTCTTCAGAATGAAGGTACCTTTAAGTGACGTCATCCAAGATGGCGTCCCTTAGATTCCAATTGGCTGATAGAATTCTATCAGCCAATCGGAATTAAGGTAGAAAAAATCCTATTGGCTGATGCAATTAGCCAATAGGATTGAGCTGGCATTCTATTGGCTGTTCCAATCAGCCAATAGAATGCAAGCTCAATTGCATCACCCAATAGGATTTTATCAGCCAATCGAAATCTAAGGGACACCATCTTGGTTGACGTCATTTAAAGGTACCTTCATTCCAAAGAAGCCGTCGATTGAAGAGGATGCTCTGCGCCGGATGTCTTGAAGATGGAGCCGCTCCGTGTCGGAAGGATGAAGATAGAAGATACCATCTGCATGAAGACTTCTGCCCGTCTGGAGGACCACTTCTGCCCATATGGAGGACCACTTCTGCCGGCTTCGTTGAGGACATCTTGCCGCTTGGATGAAAACTTCTCCCGGTAAGTGAATCTTCAGGGCTTTGGGCAGCAATAGACCTAAATGCCCTTTTAAGGGCAATGCCCATCCAAATGCCCTTTTCAGGGCAATGGGGAGTTTAGTTTTTTTTTAGTTAGGGTTTTATTTGGGGGGTTGGTTGTGTGGGTGGTGGGTTTTACTGTTGGGGGGTTGTTTGTATTTCTTTTTCAGGTAAAAGAGCTGATTTCTTTGGGGCAATGCCCCACAAAAGGCCCTTTTAAGGGCCATTGATAGTTTAGTTTAGGCTAGGGTTTTTTTTATTTTGGGTGGGCTTTTTTATTTTTATAGGGCTCTTAGATTTGGTGTAATTAAAGATCTTGTAATTTGTTTTTTATTTTCTGTAATTTAGTGTTATTTTTTGTAATTTAGCAATTTAGTAATTGTATTTAATTTATTTAATTGTATTTAATTTTTTAATTTAGGTAAGTTATTTAATTGTAGTGTAGTGTTAGGTGTTAGTGTAACTTAGGTTAGGTTTTATTTTGCAGGTAAATTTGTATTTATTTTAGCTAGGTAGTTATTAAATAGTTAATAACTATTTAACAACTATTCTACCTAGTTAAAATAAATACAAACTTGCCTGTAAAATAAAAATAAACCCTAAGCTAGCTACAATGTAGCTATTAGTTATATTGTAGCTAGCTTAGGGTTTATTTTACAGGTAAGTATTTAGTTTTAAATAGGAATTATATTGTTATTAAATTATTTTAATTATATTTAAGTTAGGGGGTGTTAGGGTTAGATTTAGGTTTAAATGGTTAATAAATTTAGAATAGTGGTTGCGACGTTGGGGGCGGCAGATTGGGGTGAATAAGTATAATGTAGGTGAAGGCGATGTTAGGGGCGGCAGATTAGGGGTTAATAATATTTAACTAGTGTTTGCGAGGCGGGAGTACGGCGGTTTAGGGGTTAATATGTTTATTATAGTGGTGGCGATGTCCGGAGTGGCAGATTAGGGGTTAATAATTTAAATTTATTGTTTGTGATGCGGGAGGGCCTTGGTTTAGGGGTTAATAGGTAGTTTATGGGTGTTAGTGTACTTTTTAGCACTTTAGTTATGAGTTTTATGCTACAGCTTTGTAGAGGCTGTACCGCTCACTTTTTGACCTCCCAGGACAAACTCGTAATACCGGCGCTATGGAAGTCCCAAAGAAAAAAGCCTTTACGAAATTTACGTAAGTTGGTTTGCGGTAAGACCAAAAAAGTGTGCGGTACACCTATACCTGCAAGACTCGTAATATCAGCGGGCGTAAAAAAGCAGCGTTAGGACCTGTTAATGCTGCTTTTTTACCTTAACGCACAACTCGTTATCTAACCGATAATTTCAATGTTAAAGGAACATTCTAATAAAAAAAAGACATATTTTAATTTGTTAGAGCAAAAAATGTTTTGCATTACTGGCCCAAGTTCAATATGAGTTTTATGTCTGCACAGGTGTTAAACACATAATTAAACAATTGCAATTCCTAAGCATAACCAATGCCAGGTGAACCAATCAGCAGCTACTGTTGCACACACACCAATGACCAGCTGTATCCTGCTCATCAATTGCAATGCAGCTTTTGAGTGAGACTTTTGTGTATAAACACTTTGGGCCAGATTACAAGTGGAACGGTACTTAAAGGGACGGTCTACTTGAGAATTGTTATTCTTTAAAAAGATAGATAATCCCTTTATTATCCATTCCCCTGTTTTGCATAACCAACACTGTTATATTAATATACTTTTTACAACTGTGATTACCTTGTATCTAAGCTTCTGAAGACTGCCCCCTGATTTCAGTTCTTTTGACAAACTTGCATTTTGGCCAATCAGTGCTGACTCATAAACAAGTGAGCACAATGTTATCTATATGACCCAAATGAAATAGCAGAGGTGGTTTTCAATGGTTTATAAATCAGCTTGAGCCTACCTAGATTTAGCTTTCAAAAAAAGAATACCAAGAGAACAAAGCAAATTTGCTGATTAAAGTAAATTATAAATGTTATTTAAAATGACATGCTCTTTCTGAATTATGAAAGTTTAATTTTGACTAGACTGTCCGTTTAAAGTTCCCGCTTTAGCACTAACTCCACTAGAAGTAAGCTTTTTGCTTGCGTCGAGAAGCGCTCATATTACAAGTTGAAAGTAAACTTTTTTTGCTTGTGTGGTAAGCCGATGCATGTAAATATCACGAGCACGGTAACGTATTCCCCCATATAATTTAATGGAGCAAAAAAGTAGAACTAAAACTAACACCCTACTTGTACGCAAACCCGATTGCATTTTCTCAAGTGCGCTAACCCAACATAAAAATATGAATTCATCACATTACAAAGTTCATATTTCTATATATTTCTGATGGTATTTTGATACAATATATATCTATACATATATATATATATATATATATATATATATATATATATATATATATATATATATATATATATATTCAGTATATGTGTGTGTGTGTGTGTGAAATATTTACAGTAAATACATAAACAATGACACTAGATGTTAAGAGATATTGACAAATATCCACAATAGTGTTTAGACAATGAGTTATATGAAAAACATTTAGTATAAATGTATAACCAGAGATGATAATATATAAAATATATATATATATATATAATATATAGTCTCTTTTGAAGGTGATGGTATCAATGGAAGCAGCAATCTGTAAAGGACTAGGCCTGGATCCAGGATTAGTGATCTAAAAACAATATAAGAAGACAGATGCGCCACATGGCCCAATATTGTTTGGTACAGAGAAATAATTGTTAAGTGTGTCAGATACACTCACATGCGATTGAGCACCTCTAATAGTGCAAATGGAGCAGTCTGGGATCAATAGCAGTCACCCAGAAGACCGGCCTCCCGAGATTATTAGGAAATCTGTGGATAGTGGTAGAAAACACAGGGTGCCTATATGGCCTAGTATTGTTTGACCCAAATTGAATGATAATAAGTGTTAGAATGCACTCACATTTGTTGAAGCATCTCCTTTGATGCTATTGGAGCAGGCTGGGATCAATACAGTCACCCAACAGACTTATTCACAGACAGTCAGGTCCCTCATGGAATCCAGCGAAGATAATTGGTAGAAAATGGAACAGAGGATTTGGACTGTGCTAGCAGATGTGATAGGTAGAGCCAACAGAAAAAAATGGGCTTTCTCCAAACCCAAAGGGAAATCTCTAAGAAATATTTAGATAGTTCTGATTCCTGAAAAAACAGGAGCCTGAACAATCAAATATCTGTTGCGCTAAGAAGAAAGCTTAGAACCTATACACAGTATAGCCTATATTAATAAGTTATATAAGAAGTTAATATAGTAAAAATGATAATATAGTAAAAATGATATTTAATTTGTTAAAAGACACAATAATAAAATAGATACGATTAAAAACTATACATAAAAAAGTTGCTACAGTGCAGAATAAGTACATCCATTAGTTCATAAATTTGCATAAATATACAGGCAAAAATTCATACATATAAAAAGACAATACAAATACAAATATAAATGCAATCGTTAATGTGTATCGTACAAATACACAATGCCAGAGAATGTGAGGGAGCTTCAGAAGAAGTGTAGCAAAAAGGAAGAAACAGCGCTCCTCAAACACTTGCTCTAGCTACCTTCCTATATTCACAAAAAACAGGCTTCCAAGATGATTTAAAGAGGAGTGATTTCCTAGGGAAAGACAAGAGAGAAACAACTTGTCACCAGCAGAAGAATGTTCAACAACAAAGGTGTCCAATTTTACTTACACCGGGTGATGTGTATTCTTGCTCCTCAGTAGTTCCTGAACAGCGTCCCACACTCAGTGATTACTTGTCGCATCCGGGATAACCGCAATCGCGGGGTTTGGTTAATTCCGTTCAGATTGGTTGGATCGACCAAACAGCTGTGATCCACGCTCCAGCTACGGATCGTCAGAGGGGTCACTTCTAGGAGCAACGCGTTTCGGCTATTCAACAGCCTTTGTCGAGCTCTAGCTAGCTGATGGCCATAAGCGCTTAATATAGGGATATTGTTACTGAAATTTAAAGGCATATAGCGTGTGATATAACAAACTGAATTAGATAATGCATGTAGCGTGTGATATAATATACTAATTTTAAAAATATTAATTTTAAATGATAATACGTTATTTCATTATTAAAACAATTCTAATCCCCATAAAAAATTGCTTAAGGACAAAAGCGCACAATCTTGTCTAACAAATAGTAGGTACATACTGTATTTGCTAATAAGGACCCATAAGTTTATATGACCAAATACAAGAGAGAGAACAAGAATAATATATTTCATATTTGTTTTATATCTTTTAGAGTGTAAATGTGGCCAACAATTTATAGGCGAATCAGAAAGACCTCTGAGAGACAGAATTAGGGAGCATATCCTGTCTATTGAACATTGTGATAAGGATAGAAATAAAGATCTCCCTATACCAAAACATTTCAAAGAGTATAATGCTAATGAAAAACATTTAAGATATACAGGAATAGCAAAGATTCAAAAGAATTGGAGGGGCACTGATATACATAATAATCTATTGAAATTAGAGAGTAAGTGGATTTTTGAAATGAAAACCCTAGCACCGAAAGGATTGAATCTAGAATTTGATTTGGGGTGCTTTCTTACAGAATAATTACATTAGGTTTCTATTACATGGATTTTATAGTTCCTTTTTTCTTAACATATTTTTAATAATAATAATAATAATAAGAATAATTTTAATAATTTAGCATCTCTATTATGACAGATTCCCTCATTACTAATTGTGTGTGTTCCCTATATATATGGTTTTTTTATGTATGTGTATGTATATATATATATGTTTTTACTCCAATGTTGCAATGATGTTATGAAATACAATTCAAAAAGTTCCTTTTTTATTTTAAACAAATATTAAATATATTATTCTTGTTCTATCTCTTATATTTGGTCATATAAACTTATTGGTCTTTATTAGCAAATACACCGACTACTTGTTAGACAAGATTGTGCGCTTTTGTCCTTAAAGGGACACTGAACCCCAAAAAATTTTTTGTGATTCAGATAGAGCATGAATTTTTAAGCAACTTTCTAATTTACTCCTATTATCAAATTTTCTTTATTTTCTTGGTATCTTTATTTGAAAGGCAAGAATCTAAGTTTAGATGCCAGCCCATTTTTGGTGAACAACCTGGGTTGTCCTTGCTGATTGGTGGAAAAGATCCATCCACCAATCAAAAAGTGCTGTCCAGAGTCCTTAACCCAAAAAAACTTAGATGTCTTTTATTTCAAATAAAGATAGCAAGAGAACAAAGAAAAATTGATAATAGGAGTAAATTAGAGGGCCACTAAACCCAAAATCTTTCTTTCATGATTCAGATAGAACATACAAATTTAAACAACATTACAATTTACTTGTATTATTTATTTTGCTTCATTTTTTGAGATATCCTTATTTGAAGAAAAAGCAATGCACATGGGTGAGCCAATTACATGAGACTTCTATGTGCAGCAACCAATCAGCAGCTACTAAGCATATCTATATATGCTTTTCAGCAAAGAATATCAAGAGAATAAAACAAATTAGATAATAGAAGTAAATTAGAAAGATGTTTAAAAATGCATTCTCTTTCTAAATCATTAAAGAAAAAATGTGGATATCATGGCCCTTTAAAAAGTTGCTTAAAATTGCATGTTCTATCTGAATCACAAAAGAAAAAAATTGGGTTCAGTGTCCCTTTAACCCCTTAAGGACCAAGGCCATTTTTCAATTTCTTTCCCTTAAAGGGACAGTCTAGGCCAAAATAAACTTTCAGGATTCAGATAGAGCATGAAATTTTAAACAATTTTCCAATTTACTTTTATCACCAATTTTGCTTTGTTCTCTTGGTATTATTAGTTTAAAGCTTAACCTAGGAGGTTCATATGCTAATTTCTTAGACCTTGAAGCCCACCTCTTTCAGATTGCATTTTAACAGTTTTTCCCCACTAGAGGGTGTTAGTTCACGTATTTCATATAGATAACACTGTGCTCGTGCACGTGAAGTAATCTGGGAGCAGGCACTGATTGGCTAGACTGCAAATCTTTCAAAAGAACTGAAAAAAGGGGCAGTTTGCAGAGGCTTATATACAAGATAATCCAAGAGGTTAAAAGTATATTATTATAACTGTGTTGGTTACGCAAAACTGGGAAATGGGTAATAAAGGGATTCTCTATCTTTTAAAACAATAAAAATTCTGGTGTAGACTGTCCCTTTAAGGACCAGGGCTATTTTTACATTTGTGTTTAGCTGTAATTTTCCTCTTACTCATTTACTGTACCCACACATATTATATACCGTTTTTCTCGTCACTAAATGGACTTTCTAAAGATTCCATTATTTTCATCATATCTTATAATTTATTATTAAAAATATTATAAAATATGAGGAAAAAAGGGAAAAAAATACACTTTTTCTAAATTTGACCCCCAAAATCTGTTACACATCTACAACCACCAAAAAACTCCCATGCTAAATAGTTTCTAAATTTTGTCCTGAGTTTAGAAATACCCAATGTTAACATGTTCTTTGTTTTTTTTTGCAAGTTATAGGGAAATAAATACAAGAAGCACTTTGCTATTTCAAAACCCCTTTTTTTCAAAATGAGCGCTAGTTACATTGGAACCCTGATATCTGTCAGGAATACCTGAATATCCCTTGACATGTAAAATATTTTTTTTTAGAAGACATCCCAAAGTATTGATCTAGGCCCATTCTGGTATATTTCATGCCACCATTTCACTGCCAAATGCGATCAAATAAAAAAAATTGTTCACTTTTTCACAAACTTTAGGTTTCACAAACAACTTATGCAATTATGGCATAAATGGTTGTAAATGCTTCTCTGGGATCCCCATTATTCAGAAATAGCAGACTTATATGGCTTTGGCATTGCTTTTTGGTAATTAGAAGGCTGCTAAATGCCACTGCGCACCACAGGTGTTTTATGCCCAGCAGTGAAGGGGTTAATTAGGGAGCATGTAAAGAGCTTGTAGAGTTAATTTTAGCTTTAGTGTAGTAGACAACCCAAAGTATTGATCTAGGCCCATTTTGGTATATTTAATGCCACCATTTCACCGCCAAATGCGATCAAATTTAAAAAAAACTTTTTCGCAATTTTAGGTTTCTCAATGAAATTATTTATAAACAGCGTGTGCAATTATGGCACAAATGGTAGTAAATGCTTCTCTGGGATCCCCTTTGTTCAGAAATAGCAGAGATATATGACTTTGGCATTGCTTTCTGGTAATTAGAAGGCCGCTAAATGCTTCTGCGCATCACACGTGTATTATGGCTAGCAGTGAAGGGGTTAATTAGGTAGTTTGTAGGGAGCTTGCAGGGTTAATTTTAGCTTTAGTGTAGGGATCAGCCTCCCACCTGACACATCAGACCCCCTGATCCCTCCCAAACAGCTCCCTTCCCTCCCCCACCCCACAATTGTACCCGCCATCTTAAGTACTGGCAGAAAGTCTGCCAGTACTAAAATAAAAGGTTTTAAAAAAAATTTATAGCATATTTACATATGCTCTGGTGTAGCATCCCCCCTTAGCCCCCCAACCTCCCTGATCCCCCCCAAAACAGCTCTCTAACCCTCCCCATCTGCCTTATTGGGGGCCATCTTGGGTACTGGCAGCTGTCTGCCAGTACCCAGTTTGCAAAAAAAAAGTAATTTTTTTTTGTTTTTATTTTTTTTTCTGTAGTCTAGCTTCCCCCCACAGACCAACCCCCACCACCTGCCTGATCTTTTTTTTTTTTTTAATTTTTATTCCTTTTTTTAAAAAAATTGTACACCAATTTTTTCTGTAGTGTAGCGGTTCCCACCCGCTACCTCCCCGTGTACGCGCCCGCCCTCCCGTGCACGTTTGCACATCCATGCGCGCCCCCGGACATCCCGGCCCACGATCCCGCCCCCCTCCACATCACCGATCACCATCGATGGCCACCACCCGCCTCCCACACAGGCTCCCACCCACCAACGATACCGGCCATCAATGTCCGGTGCAGAGAGGGCCACAGAGTGGCTCTCTCTGCATCAGATGGCCATGGGGTGTTATTGCCGGATGCCTCGATATCGAGGCATCACTGCCATAACTGGAAAGCGGCTGGAAGCGAGCAGGATCGCTTCCAGCCGCTTTAAACCCCTAATGCCGTACAGACCAGGTTGTGTGTGACGTACCCTGTACGACATGCGTCGTTAAGGGGTTAAGCGATTTTTTTTGGGGATTAGAATTGTTTTAATAATGAAATAACGTATCATCATTTAAAATTAGTATTTTAAAATTAGTATATAATCACACGCTACATGCATTATCTAATTCAGTTTGTTATATCACACGCTATATGCCTTTAAATTTCAGTAATGACATCCCTATATTAAGCGCTTATGGCCATCAGCTAGCTAGAGCTTGACAAAGGCTGTTGAATAGCCGAAACCCATTGCTCCTAGAAGTGACCCCTCTGACGATCCGTAGCTGGAGCGTGGATCACAGCTGTTTGGTCGATCAACCAATCTGAACGGAATTGCCGAAACCGCCGATTGCGGTTATCCCGGATGCGACAAGTAATCACTGAGTGTGGGACGCTGTTCAGGAACTACTGAGGAGCAAGAATACACACCACCCGGTGTAAGTAAAAGTGGACACCTTTGTTGTTGAACATTCTTCTGCTGGTGACAAGTTGTTTCTCTCTTGTCTTTCCCTAGGAAATCACTCCTCTTTAAATCATCAGCCTGTTTTTTGTGAATATAGGAAGGTAGCTAGAGCAAGTGTATGAGGAGCGCTGTTTTTTCCTTTTTGCTACAATTCTTCTGAAGCTCCCTCACATTCTCTGGCATTGTGTATTTGTACGATACACATTAACGGTTGTATTTATATTTGTATTTGTATTGTCTTTTTATATGTATGAATTTTTGCCTGTATATTTATGCAAATTTATGAACTAATAGATGTACTTATTCTGCACTGTAGCTAACTTTTTTATGTATAGTTTTTAATTGTATCTATTTTATTATTGTGTCTTTTAACAAATTAAATATAATTTTTACTATATTATCATTTTTACTATATTAACTTCTTATATAACTTATTAATATAGGCTATATTGTGTACAGGTTCTAAGCTTTCTTCTTAGCGCCACAGATATTTGATTGTTCAGGCTCCTGTTTTTTCAGGAATCAGAACTATCTAAATATTTCTTAGAGATAATTGGTAACCCAATATAGTATTCCCAAATGATATCAAATATTGAGGCAGCAAGTGGTAAAAGTAATCAACTTACTTTATTAAAAATATTAAAAACAACTAGCAACGCGTTTTTCAGCCACCAGTGGCTGTTTCATCAGGCTTCATAATAATAAAAAGTACATTATTTTTTATGTGAAGAACATAGAAATGTAAAATATGCGTTTTGCTCATCACTTTTCTCAATTTAGATCTTATAAGAAATTAGGGTACTTAGGGCACGTTATTGAAATATTACATATAAAATATTAATAACAATTAATATAAATTATTAAAGATGAATAAACATACTGGAAAATAGATACATTCTATGCATTATTTAGAATATTTTACACAATGTTTATTAATTTTTAATACTATTTTAAATGCAATATTTCAATACATATAAACACACATAAATACATATGTGCACACATATAAACACACACATATATGTATACATATACATATATATACTTATACATATATATGCAGCCTGATTTTTTTCTAACACCTGAGACCTCATATCTTTACATGTAAGATTGCATAAAAACACATGTACTGTATATAATACACATATATGCCCATATATATATAAATATATATATATATATATATATATATATATATATATATATATATATATATATGTATCTGTATATATATATATATATATATATATATATATATATATATATATATATATATATATATATATATATAGAAATGAAGAAGCGAGTAGCCAATGTCTAAAAATAAAAGTTCCAATTTTAATGGTCAATTCTAAAAAGTATAACAGGATTCAAATAGAAAGGTCTGACATGTTTCGGCCAATGGCCTTAATCTTAGACAGTGATTCTATGTGGAAAACCGCCAACATTTAATAGCAGTACTTGAACCCTATTGGTTATTTAGGAAAAGGTAATCAATCAGAAACAGTTGTGATTACACAAATTGATACAGAGGATACAAATAGAAACAAAAAATTAAATAAGTTAGTGAATTCATCTTAGGTACAATATAACAAATTTCTAACATATAAACATTGTGAATTAAATTAATCAGATAATCTGTTTGCACAATACTCTATACTTTTAGTACACAGTTATTATTGAAATATATAACTTCATAAATGAAAGAAAGAGAAACCAAATTAGGTTAATTGCAAACAGCAGGATATACATAATTAAAAAATATTACATTTATATGTAAAATAAAAATATATATATATTTTGGCCATATATATATGCATGTATGTACAATAGTGTGCTATGTAATAAGAGAGCGTGGTCTCAAGCAATGGAGTACTACAACGCTCCTGCGCACAGGTACACAAATGCATATAGTGACCCATTGATACGCCCTAATTTTAGCTATTATTGGTAAGTAATATATATATATGTATGGGGAGACCTAAGTGTAAATGAATTACTAAATTACAATTTATAATTTATAATTTATTAATTTGTTGATTATTTGAGATGGCGAAAGTGTTGGAAAAAAGGGGGGGAGGGGGGAAAATACATAAAGATTATTCCCAAAAATTTATAACATCATGAACAGAGTTATACCCCATTGGAATACGTGTTTCCAATGTAAAGATCCAAAAAGCTTCTTGTTTCAACAGAGCTTTATTAATATCACCACCTCTAGGGGCTACTTTGACTTGCTCAATGACTTTCCATTTGAAAGTAGTGTTACTACTGTTATGCCTTTGAATAAAGTGTTTAGCCATGTCTGAGCATGGATCTGACCGTTTTATATCTGACAAATGTTGTCTAATGCGTTCTCTGACCGCTCTTGTGGTACAACCCACATATTGTTTATTTGTGCATGTGCACCAAATCAGGTATACTACATTTTTGGATCTGCAATTTACACATCCATTAACTTTGTATGTTTTATTGGTGACAGCAGATGAAAAATCATTTCCCTTGTGTATGAAGCTGCATGGAATGCAAGCACTATACCCACATTTATACATCCCCTTGGAATTTAACCAGGAGTTGGAACTGGATGGTTTAGTGGGCAATACACTTGGCGCAATCTGATTACCTATAGTCACACCTCTCCTATAGGAGAATTTGCACCCTTTTTCTAAAGTAGTTGTTAAGCCTTCATCTGCTTGGAGCATAGGCATGTGTCTACGTATAATTTTGCAGATCTCTTTGTAGTCCGAGGAGTACTGTGTGACAAACGTCACTTGATCAACCGACTCCTTTTTTGTTTTTGATATATCTTTAAGCAAAATGCTTCTGTCTTTAGAGTCAACCTCTAATCTTGCCTTATTGACGGTTGTCTTGCTGTAACCTCTTTGCGAGAGTCTTTTAGTAAGATCTTTACTCTGAGTGGCATAATCCGATTTCTCTGAACAGTTTCGTTTGACTCTGATAAATTGTCCTTTGGCAATTGCATAAGGAACTTTGGGTGGGTGGTTGCTCTTACCATGCAAGAGTGTGTTACCAGATATTGGTTTTCTGTATATCTGTGATTTGACTATTATAGGTGCAATACTGAGTTCAACATCTAGAAAATTGATTTTCATTTGATTAGTTTCAAAGGTGAATTGTAGATCCCAATCATTACCATTTAGGAATTCAACAAAATTCTCAACAGTGGTGGTGCTGCCCTTCCAAACCAAAAGTAGATCATCAATATAGCGATGATAACTCTTAATGCAATAAGTGTATGGATTAGCATCTCCATAAATCATATGGAGCTCAAACCATCCCATTACCAGATTGGCGTATGAGGGCGCAAATTTCACCCCCATCGCTGTACCTTTTAACTGTAAATAAAACAAATCATCAAATTTGAAATAATTGTGAGTCAAAAGATATTGCAGAATTTCTAAAATGAATGCTATAAATTCCTCAGTGTAGTTAGACCTTCGTTCAAGGAAGAATTTTATAGCTAACTTGCCCATGGTGTGTGGGATGGACGAGTAGAGTGCTACAACGTCAATGGTAAGCCAGGTGTAATTGTCTTCCCATGTGAAATCATCAAAAATCTGAAGCACATGCTTAGTGTCTTTAAGAAAACTAGATAAGGAAAAGACTATAGGCTGTAAAATGCTATCTAGCCATTCAGACAGAGGCTCACAAAGTGAGCCTATGCCTGACACTATAGGTCTACCTTTGACGTTGATGATACTTTTATGGACTTTGGGCAGCACATGTATGATAGGGGTAACAGGGTTATCCACTACAAGAAACTCAAAAGTTTTTACATCAATATGGCCATTCTCAAGGCCATCATCAAGAAGAGATATTAATTCTTTCTTGAAACTCTGCACCGGATTACATGGTAAAACACGATAGTCATTTGGATTAGTAATTTGTCTCATAATCTCACCCTTATAGGACTTAATGTCCCAAACCACCACACTTCCACCCTTGTCAGCATTTTTTATTACAAGGTCAGGGTTAGATTTTAGTGAAGACAATGCTAATTTCTCGGATTTTGTCAAATTGTGTTTCCCTGTATAGGGTTTTTTAGATAATTCAATAAGGTCTTTTTCGACTCTCTTTTGAAAAGAAACCAAGATATCACCTCTCGATTGTAAGGGGTAAAATGTTGATTTTGGCTTAAAGCCAATATGTGCATTTTGTGATTTCTGTATCTTGGTCTCTGGAGAAAGACTATGTTCATTAAGTGAAACCAAAGTTTCAATGTCTCTAATTTCAGAGAAATCTAAATGCATTGAATTAGACACAGTGTGGTCTATGTAAATTTGAGAGTTACTTGTAGACACTTCACTTACGTTGTCATTGGTTTGTTCATTTGTCAAACGATAATGTTTTTCAGAGTTAGTGACCTTATGAACCTATTGATGTCAACAAGGGTCTGAAAAAGATTAAATCTCTTGGAAGTACTGCTTTTAAATGTTGGCGGTTTTCCACATAGAATCACTGTCTAAGATTAAGGCCATTGGCCGAAACATGTCAGACCTTTCTATTTGAATCCTGTTATACTTTTTAGAATTGACCATTAAAATTGGAACTTTTATTTTTAGACATTGGCTACTCGCTTCTTCATTTCTACAATTTTTCCCTTTATGAGTAAGCCTGTCAGAAAAGCTAAGCAGTGGAACGTAAGGCGGTTTTTCTCCGCCTTTTTCCCTTTACTGGAGTCTGGAGCACCTCCCGGATTGGAGGAATAGATTGACCTACGTCACGGACGTGCTTGGCGTGCCTTGTGTCTGAAGTTTGAGCTGGTGTACAGGGGTCTGAGCCTGGTTCTCAGAAACGGAGTTCGTAGAAGGTGTGGAGGCAGAAGCTTGACCGGTCTTCCTGAGGTGCAGCGGTGGCGGTACCGACAGGCGGGTACTTGGTGAGAGTAAGAATCAACCCCTCCTTCCATAATCGATCACTCCTCGCTACAGCTCTTACAGCGTAACACTCCTCGCTACAGCTCTTACAGCGTAACACAGGCAGCCTCATACAATCTTACACTTTGCCAACATATGAATCCAGCTAACACCTAACTTTGTCCTGAACTCTCTTTTATATATATATATATATATATATATATATATATATATATATATATATATATATATATATATATATATATATATATATATATATATATATATATATATATATATATATATATACAGGGAGTGCAGAATTATTAGGCAAGTTGTATTTTTGAGGATTAATTTTATTATTGAACAACAACCATGTTCTCAATGAACCCAAAAAACTCATTAATATCAAAGCTGAATATTTTTGGAAGTAGTTTTTAGTTTGTTTTTAGTTTTAGCTATTTTAGGGGGATATCTGTGTGTGCAGGTGACTATTACTGTGCATAATTATTAGGCAACTTAAAAAAAAACAAATATATACCCATTTCAATTATTTATTTTTACCAGTGAAACCAATATAACATCTCAACATTCACAAATATACATTTCTGACATTCAAAAACAAAACAAAAACAAATCAGTGACCAATATAGCCACCTTTCTTTGCAAGGACACTCAAAAGCCTGCCATCCATGGATTCTGTCAGTGTTTTGATCTGTTCACCATCAACATTGCGTGCAGCAGCAACCACAGCCTCCCAGACACTGTTCAGAGAGGTGTACTGTTTTCTCTCCTTGTAAATCTCACATTTGATGATGGACCACAGGTTCTCAATGGGGTTCAGATCAGGTGAACAAGGAGGTCATGTCATTAGATTTTCTTCTTTTATACCCTTTCTTGCCAGCCACGCTGTGGAGTACTTGGACGCGTGTGATGGAGCATTGTCCTGCATGTAAAATCATGTTTTTCTTGAAGGATACAGACTTCTTCCTGTACCACTGCTTGAAGAAGGTGCCTTCCAGAAACTGGCAGTAGGACTGGGAGTTGAGCTTGACTCCATCCTCAACCCAAAAAGGCCCCACAAGCTCATCTTTGATGATACCAGCCCAAACCAGTACCCCACCTCCACCTTGCTGGCGTCTGAGTCGGACTGCAGCTCTCTGCCCTTTACCAATCCAGCCACGGGCCCATCCATCTGGCCCATCAAGACTCACTCTCATTTCATCAGTCCATAAAACCTTAGAAAAATCAGTCTTGAAATATTTCTTGGCCCAGTCTTGACGTTTCAGCTTGTGTGTCTTGTTCAGTGGTGGTCGTCTTTCAGCCTTTCTTACCTTGGCCATGTCTCTGAGTATTGCACACCTTGTGTTTTTGGGCACTCCAGTGATGTTGCAGCTCTGAAATATGGCCAAACTGGTGGCAAGTGGCATCTTGGCAGCTGCACGCTTGACTTTTCTCAGTTCATGGGCAGTTATTTTGCGCCTTGGTTTTTCCACTCACTTCTTGTGACCCTGTTGACTATTTTGAATGAAACGCTTGATTGTTCGATGATCACGCTTCAGAAGCTTTGCAATTTTAAGAGTGCTGCATCCATCTGCAAGATATCTCACTATTTTTGACTTTTCTGAGCCTGTCAAGTCCTTCTTTTGACCCATTTTGCCAAAGGAAAGGAAGTTGCCTAATAATTATGCACACCTGATATAGGGTGTTGATGTCATTAGACCACACCCCTTCTCATTACAGAGATGCACATCACCTAATATGCTTAATTGGTAGTAGACTTTCGAGCCTATACAGCTTGGAGTAAGACAACATGCATAAAGAGGATGATGTGGTCAAAATACTCATTTGCCTAATAATTCTGCACTCCCTGTATATATATATACTGTATATATACACACACACACACACACACAATATAGCCTCTCCTTTCAAATTCCTTGTCATATACCATACTCTTATATATAAAAAAAAAATAATATTCATATGAGTATTTTTTTTATAGAGTGTTACTGTTTATTTTAATGATGTTATATTTTGTTTGGTGCACATTTGTAATCTAGTCTAGTTTTTATTTTTAAAAAATTTATGCAAAATTCAAAACGGTTATTGAAATTTTATGTGATCCTTATGACAAACAACAATGTCTAAATATTGACATTCAGATCCAATTTACATTACAGGTTTACATTTTGTGTGGCTGGCCGTTCACTTTTAACATGATTGTTAAAGAAGACACCTTGGGGTAGATTTACCAAGTGCGGGCAGGCATGATCCGCTGTAGTGAATTTGAAATAGTTTTAAAATAAGCAAAACCAACACATATTCAATAACATCATATGAATATTTTAAATTATGCAAAAGATAAATATACATATGAATAGAAAATATATTAAAATAAGCAAAACCAACACATATTCAATAACAACATATGAATATTTTAAATTATGCAAAAGATAAATATACATATGAATAGAAAATATATTAAATAATTAAATATATAGTACATTAATAAAATGAGTAATTATATGAATAATTTATTATTTAAAACCATGAATAAAAATAGTTAACTATGCATAGGAGTATGGCATAAATTTAAGTTTGTTTATTAAATGTTTTTAAACTAGACAAGTGCAACGCATAAAAATTTGTTTTGTTTTGTTTTGTTTTCATTAGTTAAATAAATAATTTCTTCTCTGGAAATTAGTTTAGTTAAGTTAAAAATAAAATTGTTTCGGCAAATTAGTTATGTTAAGTTAAATCGTTATTTCGGATCCATTCTTTATTCATATTCTATTCTGAAGTTTACAATAGAATGATAAATAATATGAATAAAGAAAGGATCCAAAATAAAGAATGGATCCGAAAAATGATTTTATAAGGAATATGCCGATTCCAGAAACAAAATAATCTAAAAAACCCGCCGTTCCCCGACACTAAATAAAGCTATTAACCCCTAAATCGCCGTCCCCCACATCGCCAACACTAACTAAACCTATTAACTCCTAAACTGCTGCCCCCCACATCGCCAACACTTAATAAACCTATTAACCTCTAAACCGCCATTCCCGACATCACTGACACTAAATAAAACAATTAACCCCTAAATCACTGTCCCCCACATCACCAACAATAACTAAACCTATTAACCCCTAATCCGCCGCCCCCTCACATTGCCAACACTAACTAAACTTATTAACCTCTAAACCGCCGACCTCCACATCGCAACTGCCTAAATTAAACTATATTAACACCTAAACCTAACACCCCCTTACATTATCATAATTAAAATACACCTAAAGTAAAGGTACAATTATTAACTAACTACCTATTTCAAAATAAATACAAACTTACCTGTGAAATAAAAAAAAAACCTAAGATTATTAAAAATAAAAAAACTAACATTACAAAAAAATTAAACTACAATTACAAAAAATAATAAACATTAAAATTACAAAAAAATAAAAAAACTACCATTACAAAAAAATAACAAACGAAATGATCCAAAATAATAAAAATTATTCCTATTCTAATACCCCATTTAAAAAAAATAGAAAAACAACCCCAAAATAAAAAACCCTAATCTATAATAAACTACCAATGACCCTGAAAGGGTCCTTTTTGTCAGGGTTTTTTCCCTGTTTGTTTGCCATGTGCTGCTGGCAGCCATTTTACTCATCTCTCTTCCTGACTATGGTGCATTGTGGGGGATGCTGCTCATTTCCTGCACTTCCTTTTATGGCCAGACTGGTGTGCATCATCCATGTGAGACAGGATACAGTCTCAGAATTGTGATGTTATCACTTATTATTTAAAGGGCCTCTGTTCAGTATGCTTTGCCTTTGCTCTGTCTCAGACCTGTTTGTGAGAGTTCCTGTGTATTACCTGGCTGCCTGACGTCCTTCCTGGTTCCTGATCCCTGGCTTGTTCCTCACTCTGCTGTTTTCCTTGTTCCTGATTCCAGCTCGTCTGACTATTCGCTTTGGCTCCTGACTCGGCTCATCTGACTACCAGCTCTGGTTTTGACACCTGGCTTGTTATTTGACTTGTGGACTTTTTATTATTTTTTGCTATTAATAAAGGTGTGATTATTTTTGCACTTCTCATCTCAGTCTGATTCCTGGCACCCTGACATTACGCAAAGGCCATTAATCCTGATGGTGCTAATTATCCACCTTTACCTGCCATCATTTCCAGGATGGATGTACAGGATCACCGCTTGGATCAATTTGCAATAGCACTGCAAACCCTGCTGACTCGCACTGCACATTTGGTCCAAAGTGTCCCGCAAGTTATGGCTGCTCCTGTTTCCGCTGCTGCACCTATGCCTACCAGGAGCATGTCTGGTTCTGCACCTCTACCTCAGCGATATGGAGGCAATCCTATTCAGTGCAGAGGGTTTTTGAACCAGGTGGGCATTTACTTTGAGATGTTACCTCAGGCGTTTCCCTCTGACAGAGCTAATGTGGGCTTTCTCATCTCGTTACTCTCTGACACAGCTCTTGCCTGGGCTAATCCCTTGTGGGAGACTAATAAACCTGTGATTTCAAATTACCCTGAATTTGTGGCCTCCTTTCGAAGGGTATTTGATGTTCCGGCTCGCTCCTCCTCTGCTGCTAAACGACTCATGTCCATTTAGCAAGGTACAAGATCTGTTGCTCAGTATGCTATTAAGTTCCGTATGCTTGCCGCAGAGGTAGGTTGGAACAATGAAGACCTTGTTGCCGCCTTCTTTCATGGTCTCTCTGATGCGATTAAAGACGAAGATGCTGCCAGAGATTTACCAGAGGATCTCGAGGCATTAATGTCTTTTTTTAAACCTAATTGACATCAGACTCAGAGAGAGGCCCTCTTTCAAGGAGCACTTGCAGAAGCCTCCTGTTCCGTTGTCTACTACGTGTTCATTCCCATCAATGTCTCCCTCACCTCCCATGCCTCCAGGTCCAGAGTCACAAGGTACTGCTGAGCCAATGCAGTTGGGATTCACGCGTCTCTCCATGGCGGAGAGGGCCTTTAGGAGGAGGGAGGGGCTCTGCCTCTATTCTGGGTTACAGTGCCACCTTTTGAAGTCTTGTCCTACACGGCCGGGAAATGCTCACACCTAAGATCCTGTCAGGGGCAGACCTTGGGTGGTTTATCCTCATCCCCGGAACCGCTTAAGGCGAAACCTTTGGTCACAGTTGTCCTTTCCTGGGTAGACTCCACCATAGTCACTAAGGCTCTTGTTGACTCCAGTGCTGTGGGCTATTTCATTGACAGTGCTTTTGTATGAAAGCACTCCATTCCTGTTTTGCCTCGGTCCGTTCCACTTGCTATTGAGGCCATTGATGGCAGGCCCCTTCAGCCCTCATTCGTTACTCACGAAACTGCTCCGTTGTCCATGGCTGTTGGGGCTGTCCATTTTAAAACCCTCCAGTTCCAGGTTATAAACTATCCGCATTTTCCGGTTGTTCTGGGTTATCCTTGGCTCCAAAAGCAAAATCACAGAGCCTAGCCACGCAGGCCGATGGCAGCAAACTGAGAGAGCTCCTGAGCCCTGTGGCACAAAATGTGTAAAAATAAAAATATAGGATTATAATTTTTATTTTAAAGTAGCATCCGATATACTAGAGGTGTATGAGGATCGTGATTTGTGACTTTTGACAGCACTGCACTAAAAGAAGTGATTGTATAACTGCCAGGTTACTTGTGGCCCAGTAAGATCACCACTGAGCAGTACCACAAGCAAGCATCTCCTGCCCGAATCAGAGCTACCTACTAATCTGACCGGAGTCAGCAGACTACCTCCAGGGCAAGTACTGTTAACGGAAAACGGACGACAATCGGATTGCGCCTGGTATCACGACCGCACTGTAGGGGGTGGTTGTGTGGCTGCCGGGTGACTTGCGACCTAATAAGAGCACCGCTGAGCAATATCGCAGACATACCTCCCTTGCCAGCATCGGAGTTACCAAGCGGAGTCATCGGAATGCATCCAAGGCGGGCACTACCTACAGAAAACAGAAGGTAACATAAATCGGAGCAGTCCGACTTAAGCAGAGCACAAAAGAGCTGAGCGACCTGGGATAAACAGGGGAAAGCACATATCACATGATTAACCCTAATTAACTGGCCTGACTTTGGAGGCGGTAGAACATAAGGCAACACTAATAGAGATCTCCACATAACACTAACCTTAGTTACAACAAACCAGGCCAAGTGCAGGGGAGGCAGCCATTAGCCACGTGGGTTGCGATATAAGCGTTATTGCACACGCACATAGGATAGCACAGAAACTGCCAGGAGGAGATAAACAGCACACAAGAAAAAAGGGAAAAAAACACATACTTATACTGAAGGCAGACAAAACCCCTATCCCATGCCAGGCGACATTCCCCACTGGGCTTTTACCTGCAGGACAATATCTAGCATTACTGTTGGCATACTTGCATCCCAATATATACAAAGCAAGGCATTTCAACTATTGCCCTCTCCCTCATCATATACAAACCCAGGGGGTATTGAACTGGAAACTCTTAAACACTACTGTATTTTGGGATGCCCAACAAGAAACAGAATAAGGGAGAGAAGGTTAATGCCAGCAGAACACTGGGACATTATTTAAAACCAAAGAATCCCCAGGAGCCCACAATCACAAGACATGCTACAACTGAACAACAGACAGCAATGGCAGACACAAATACCACTGAAACTCTACCCCCAAATTATGTTACTAAGGAGGACCTTAGCCATTTATCATCTAAGGATGACATAAAGGTGGTGATGCACGAAGTACACACATTATACAAAGAGCTGCACAAAGATATATCCTCGTTAAAAGACAGGATAACAGAGGTTGAAGAAGATCAAGCATCCACATCTACTAATTTAACACAACTCACCAACAAAGTGACCTCACAAGACAATATCATACAATCCCTAAATGACAAAATAGAGGACTTAGACAACCGCAGCCGCCGCAATAATTTGCGGGGGCGGGGAGTACCTGAATCAATTTCAGCTACAGCAATAGAGGGGTACCTACAAAGCCTATTTACAACCATCAAAGGAACTCCTAGCTCGACGGACATCCTTATAGAAAGAGCGCACAGAGCTCTCCGGCCTAGACTGCCTCCCAAGGCCCCACCACGTGATATTCTCAATTTCCAAGACAAGGAAGAAATCCTTCGCAACGCCAGGGCAAAACAGTCTCTGCAACATGCAGTTATGCCTATACAAATTTTTAGCGATTTAAGCCCAGTGACTCTGCAAAAGCGCAGGGCACTATCACATATCACTACTGTCCTACAAGCACACAAGATTCCATACAGATGGGGATTTCCAGTGGCTATTATAGCCTCAAAAGATAATAAAAATGTGATTTATCGTACAGAGGAGGATTTGCCAATGTTCTGCAGAGAATTATCGATAGATGTAACACAACCTCCACTTTCCTCAAACAACAATACACTCCCGAGATCTGCACCGGAGGACTCAGAAAGACCTATATAGGAACACATCCTATTCGACCCAGAATGTACATGGGCTCATCTCACCAGGTACATAAGTACCCACAAAGACAGTATCAGGACAGAGCCTATCAGGTGATATCATATAGAGCTCAGGCTCAAGTTATATTTTTCTCTTGCCCTTACTGTATTTTTATAGTATTATTACGTTAGGTTTATCGGCACATTAAGTTGAGGAATGTTGTATGATTATACGCTGTTTTGTTAGAAGTTATGAATGTTCTGGTGCCTATGTTAAGATTGACCTTAGAGAGGAGAAACAGTAGTCCATGAGACTCATATGCCAATGAATGTTTGGAAATTGATAGCATGACCCTAGCCCTCTCACTAACTCATTGGTGCCGGGACGAGAATTAACCATTAGATGGAACTTACTACAAAATAGACGCTTGTGTTGAATCACAGAACTAGAAGAATAGTATTGTGCTCTTTAATAACTTGCATTCAGTTAAAGTTACTAGTTATAACCCAATGTTTATTGAACCTTCTAAGTTATATGTATTGATAATCATTCAAGTGGAGGCATTGGAAAACAGAACTTCCTCTCAGCCTCTAGGGTTGTGCTTTGGATCACTTACTGATAAGTCCTTACAATAATACGGACATCGGATGTGGTTCGGCGCGCGACTGGAGGAGAGATAATGCCAATAATATATTACTAATATTATATGCAATTGTGTGACAAATTACAGAAATTGTTGGTAGAATGTAACATGTTACAGTCTTGGTAAATTGTACTTATTCTACTTTGCCCCCCCCCCCATCTACTTCTTTACAAGTACTTACACACACTAGCTGCTGACTCTGTAAGACTTATAAGACGCGGAGCTCAACAAGAAAATATTTAATTTTCCTATATTCTACTCGCGGAGGTCGGAGCCTTCTCCTACCTCCCAAACATTTCAATGTTTATATTTCTGCTACACTAGTGCCATGGGGACACATCCCCATTGACCCCTTTGACGATACCCTTTTTTTTTTTTCTCTCGGTATACTACTGAGATTCTTACTCAACTACCCTTAAGACCCATTATTCCTAACCCTTTTCCCCTTCGGAACAACACTCCAGACAATAGCCGTATACTAACCCTAACTTCCCACCTAGTACTCCCTTCCCCCTTAACTTGAGTGCTGCGTGTATAACTTAATTGATACGCAATCATGCCACAACATACAATACCTAACAATACCGATCACACTCTAACAATCTCTACAATAAATGTCAAAGGGCTGAATAGCCCAGGGAAACGATCCATAGCCACAAAGGAAATCAACAGAATCAATCACTCAATCATTTTCCTACAGGAAACACACTTTCAGAAAGAAAAGGAACCTAAATGGTCAAACCATAAATATCCCACTAGCTATTTCGCATCTAATACACATAAACGAAATGGAGTAGGAATACTGCTCCACAGGTCGGTCTCACTTCAGCCACTTACGACGATTAAAGACCCTGAGGGACGTTACATCCTAGTTGTGGGCCTTTTATTTGGGAGACCTATCACACTGCTCAATGTCTATGCCCCTAACACGGAACAACACTGCTTTCTCAAAAAAATCTCACGCCTTTTGCCTGACCATCGCAAGGGTATGGTATTGATAGGCGGTGACTTTAATTTTTCAATTAACCCATTGCTTGATACCTCAAATCTCACTTCAAGCGCTCCTAGACATGTTTTAAAGTCAGTCAAAACCACTATTTCAGATCTCAACCTCCACAACATTTGGCGCACTTTACACCCTACGAATATGGACTATACATACTACTCACATGTACATAAAAAGTATTCATGAATAGACTACCTGTTCACAGACTCACTAGGACTCTCCTTTATACTTAAAAGTGACATAGGTTCTATAACATGGACGGACCATGCTCCAGTTTCATGCACAGTGGTGTGGCCTGAGACTCCCCTGACTGATTTCACTTGGAAATTAGATGACCACTTGCTGCTAGACCCAATCACAAACAAAACTATAAACAAAACTATTACAGAATTTTTCACTCATAATACCCATACAGATACATCCAACACAAACAACTGGGAAGCACATAAGAGTGTGGTGAGGGGAGAACTAATTAAAATAAGAGCCAGGAAACTAATGGATAAAAGAGCACACTACGAGAGACTACACTCCACAATATACCACCTAGAACGTAAACATAAGATGGACCCTCTTAACCTGTCCCTTACGACATCTCTCACCCAAACTAGAAAAGAACTAGGAGAATTGATTACATCGGACTCACAGAGGCAGGCTTTGTACCGCCGTCAACTTTATTATGACGAAGGTAACAAACCCGGCAAGATTCTATCCAGATCTATTCAAAGGAAAAAATATAAATCATTTATCAGTTCCCTCAAGACAGGTGATTCCACAGATATTAGAGATAGTAAGGGTATAGCAAACACATTTCAACATTATTATCAATCTTTATATAACTTGAACAGAGCCCCAGACACCACTACTGACCTTCAGAACAACAATAAACAAACATTAATCACTGACTACCTGGAGAATTTACCTCTTAACTCCCTATCCAAAGAGGAGTCTTCCGCCCTAGATGTGCCAATCACGGCCACAGAAATTTTAAAAGCAATAGGGGAACTGCCATCAGGGAAGTGCCCTGGTCCCGACGGATTCACCCCAAAATATAACAAAACTTACAAATCACTTCTGGTCCCACACCTTCTAACTCTCTTTAATGAGTTACCTACTACTGAGATGCTACCTCACCGAATGCTTGAAGCCCACATCTCTGTACTACCCAAACCGGGCAGACCACCTAACACTCCAAGCAATTTTCGCCCGATATCTTTGCTGAATACAGATATAAAGATTCTGGCAAAGATCCTTGCCAATAGACTAAATAAAATCCTTCCCAAATTAATCTCTACTGATCAGGTGGGTTTTGTCCCCGGGCGCGAGGCCAAAGACAACACCATTAGAATACAGCACATTATTAATTTTGCCAAACAACAATCATTGCCACTTTCACTCTTTTCAACAGATGCCGAGAAGGCCTTTGATAGGGTCGATTGGCTTTATCTCAGACATGTTATGACAAAGATGAACTTTGGAGAACCTTTTCTAGGCATGGTCTTCTCGTTATACTCCAATCCAAACGCAAGGGTAAGAGCTAATGGTGTCTTATCAGATACATTTGACATAACAAATGGAACCCGACAGGGATGTCCATTATCCCCTCTGTTATTTGTTCTCTCATTTGAAGCCCTTGCCCAAAAAATACGAGTTAATGAAAGAATTACCGGTATACAGACAGGCAACATAAATAATAAACTCATCATGTATGCGGATGATATACTATTCACATTGTCCAATATTGAGAACTCAATTCCAGAACTATTACTAGAACTTCAAAATTATGGCCACGTTTCTAATTTTCACCTTAATCTTTCAAAGTTGGAATGACTTAATATCTCATCACCTCCACAAGCAGTCGACCATTTGGTCAAAAAATTTCAGATTACGTTAGCCAAATACAAGCTCAAATACCTGGGTATATACCTCACAGACAACCCAAAAAACCTATTCTTATACAATTATGAACACCTGAAAAGTGAGATAGCTAAAGACCTTAACTCCTGGAATAATAAACCCCTATCATGGCTTGGCAGGATAGGTATTATAAAAATGAATATCCTTCCCCGTTTACTATATCTGCTCCAAGCCCTGCCCATTCCCACACCTCTAAGGTTCATCCCACAATTACAATCACTTATAGATAACTTTATAGGAAGAGGTAAAAGGAATAGAGTGAGGAGGCAGACAATGTGCCAACCTAGGGAGAGGGGCGAGCTGGGTGTCCCTGACCTGACTACTTATAGGAAAGCCATCGCTTTGCAGCAAATAATAGACTGGAGCCATAATTCAGACCAGAAGGCCTGGGTGCAGATTGACAACTATATCTTGAACAGAGGTAATGTGGCGACTTTAGCATGGATAGACCCTAAGAAAAGACCAGACACAATAATACATTACCCAACTATCTCAGAAACCTTTAAGGAATGGGACAGGACTATAGCCACAAACTTACAAATCACATCCATAGATTCGCCTATGCTCCCTATTAGAGAAAACCCGGATCTACCTATTTGTAACTTAAATACCTCCAGCAGACAGCAGTACAGCTTAAGGGACGGCATATTGCACTCTATTATAGAAGAGGGAAACATCATGACACTAGAGAAATTACAACTTTGGAACAAAACACTCTTTCCCAATTGGCTCTCCCGATCCCAACTTATTCATTTCATTCAAACACACAAACATAAATTTAAACTACAGCGCAAACGTACCCCCTATGAGAAACTATGCATACAACAAATATCGCCTAGACACACGGTCTCCCTCATATACAAGATTCTGTTACTCCCAAATACACAAACTCTGCCAATATACGTATGGGCGTGGCATGCTGAGACTGGTTCCACACTGGAACTAAGAGAATGGAATAGGTCATACCAATACGCAAAAAGGGCCTCCTCGTCTACCGCTATGCAGGAGGTCCACTTTAAATTCATTAGTAGATGGTATTTGACCCCTGCCAGGCTACATAAAACTGCCCCACATATAACGGACGGATGTTGGAGGGGATGTGGACAAAAGGGCACAATGCACCACATGTGGTGGACGTGCCCAGCTCTCACAAACTATTGGAAAACAGTATTTAACTCCATGTCCACAATTCTAGACATAGCTATCACACCAGACTTTGGCGCTCTAATGTTCCTAAAGTTACCTAAATTGCAGAATGATATCCAGACCTCACTACTTCTCATAATGATTAATAGTGCCAAAAAATTAATTCCCAAACATTGGAAATCTAGCGTGCCACCTTCATTACAAGAATGGTACAATCAGACTTCAGAATTGCTTAGCCTAAAACGTTTCCATTACGTAAAAAATGACAAGCTGACATATCATCAGGAGATGATGGACCTGTGGAGCAACGTTAAACTTTAAACTTTAAATTTTAAACTTTAAACAGGGCATGCCTTGCAATGCCAGGCATCGACGAGATGACACTAATACATTTCTTGAGAATACACGTAGCACTCTCCCTTTTCCCCCTTCTTCTTCTTCCTCTGCCTCTTCCTCCCCCTCCCCTCCCATCCCCGGCTAGATAACACCTCAGATACACCCACAACCCCTACCCTAACTCTTTCTACCTTCTCCCTTTCTTCTACAACCCGTAGAAGGAGGACTAAACTGGATTATACTTAATAACAGTGCTTTGTGGATTGATAAGGCTCTTAAAAATTCCTATAAAACCCTGCAAAACTTCACACGATAAATGTTATGCTTAGAAAATGGAGTTAATCATTGTATATACTACAAAGTGCTAGTCAATGTACAAGATGTAATGCAAAGTTGATATTTTTTCAATGTATATAGGTGGTCTTGCATGTCCTCCTTCTTTGTACTTGTATTTATATGATTACCAATAAAAACCGTTAAAACTTAAAAAAAAAAAAGCAAAATCCCAGTCTCGATTGGCGCAGGTCCGAAATTTTGGCGTGGTCCCGGGGCCGGCAATGTATTTCCACTTGTCTTCGGAAACCAGTTAAAGTCTTGTGCACTTCTATCTCAATTGCCAGAGGAGTACCGAGAGTTCCTAGACGTTTTTAACAATCTGCGTGCTGGTAGGTTGCCTCCTCACCGGTCTTACGATTGTGCCATAGACCTGCAACCCGGAGCCATTCCTCCTCGGGGCCGGGTGTACCCTCTGTCTGTTGCAGAGAATTGTGCTATAGAGGAGTATGTTGCTGATGCTCTGTCGTGGGGATCATCCGCAAATTCTGCTCTCCTGCAGGGGCTGGCTTCTTCTTTGTGAAGAAAAAGGGTGGCGAGTTGAGACCATGCATCGATTATAGGGGTCTTAATCGTCTTACCATTAAGAATGCTTACCCTATTCCGCTTATTACGGAACTCTTTGACCACCTCAAGGGAGCTACAGTCTTTACTAATCTTGATTTGAGAGGAGCATACAATCTTGTTAGGATTAAGGAGGGCCACAAATGGAAAACAGCATTTAACACCAGGAGCAGGCATTATGAGTGTCTTGTAATGCCCTTTGGCTTATGTAATGCTCCTGCTGTTTTCAGGAATTTATTAATGATGTCGTACGAGATATGTGTTGTGGTGTACTTAGACGACATCCTCATACACTCACCCACACTTGAGGCTCATCGTTCTGATGTTACATGGGTTCTTCAGAGACTACGTGAGAATGGCCTGTTTTGTAAACTCGAGAAATGTGAGTTCCATCAGACTCAAGTAACCTTCCTAGGTTATGTTATCTCCATTGCAGGGTTCTCCATGGATCCTGACAAGTTATCTGCAGTTCTGCAGTGGCCTCGCCCAGTTGGTCTTCGGTCTATTCAATGTTTTTTGGGGATCGCCAATTACTATAGAAAGTTTATTAAAAACTTTTCTTCCTTGGTCAAACCTATCACAGACATGACCCGTAAAGAGAATGATCCACTCCATTGTTCACCTACTGCCATTAAGGCCTTTGATAGTATTAAGACTGCCTTTGCTGCCGCTCCAGTTCTGGCTCATCCTAACCCTGTCCTGCCTTTCGTTCTTGAGGTCGATGCATTTGAGACTGGAATTGGTGCCCTCTTGTCGCAACGTCCTACACCTGACATTTCCTTGCATCCGTGTGGTTTCTTCTCTAAGAAATTGTCTCCAGCGGAGAGCAATTATGAAATTGGTGACAGGGAATTACTGGCCATAATTTTGGCACTCAAGGAATGGAGGCATCTTCTCGAGGGTACTAGCGTGCTTACTGACCACAAGAATTTAACTTATCTATCTGAAGCAAAATATTTGTCACCCGACAGGCCAGATGGGTGCTATTTTTGTCTCGGCTTAATTATGTGGTCTCCTACCTGCCTGGTAGTAAGAATGTTAGGGCTGATGCCCTCTCTCGACAATTTTCGCCTTTGTCCAAGGAGGAGTCTGTACCTACTCCTGTTATACCCCCTGACAATATTTTGGCTACCATACGTACTAATTTGACTTCTCCCTTGAAGGGAGGAGATCCTGGCTGCACAAACCAATGCACCTCCTGAGAAACCTAGTGGTAAGTGTTTTGTTCCTGAGAATCTTCAAACTAAACCTTTGCACACTTACCACTATCCTAAAGCCGCAGGTCACCCAGGCAAGAACCAAATGATTTGGTCTGTCACTCGACAATTCTGGTGGCCAGGTCTTTGTTCTGATGTTGCTGCGTATGTTGCCTCCTGCTCAGTTTGTGCACAGAATAAGACTCCTCAACGTCTTCCTGTGGGTCTTCTTCAACCTATTGCTAATGGTGAGCGTCCTTGTACACATCTTTCCATGGACTTCATTGTCGAGCTCCCTGTTTCCAATGGCAATACAGTACTGTTATCCTTATGGTGGTTGACCGTTTTTGTAAAGTGTCACATTGCACTCCCTTGATGAAGCTGCCTACCGCTCAGGAGCTTGCTTCAATTTTTGCCCGGGAGGTCTTCCATTTACATGGGTTACCCAAGGAGATAGTGTCAGACCGGGGTAGCCAGTTTGTCTCCAAATTTTGGCGTTCCTTTTGTGCTCTTCTCCTCGGCATATCACCCTCAATCCAATGGGGCTGCAGAACAGTCTAATCAAGCTCTGGAACAGTTCCTCCATTGCTATGTAACCTTGGGCAGAGTTTGCTCGTAATAGTGCTATTAATGCTTCCTCCAAGTTATCCCCGTTCATGGCGAATTATGGGTTTCAACCATCCTTGTTGCCCGATTCATTCATGTCTCAGGGTATTCTGGCTTTGGAGGAGCATCTCCGGCAACTCCATTCCACCTGGGTGCAGATTCAGGATTGCCTTCATCGTTCTATGCAGCGCCAAAAGTTCCAGGCTGATCGTAGGTGTCTGCCCGCACCTTCCTACCAGGTTGGTGAGAGAGTTTGGCTGTCCTTCCGCAACTTGAACCTTCGTGTGCCTTCCAATAAATTGGCTCCCCGTTATGTTGGTCCTTTTCGAATACTCCGACGGGTTAATCCTGTGGCCTACGCTCTTGACCTTCCTCCTGCTATACACATCTCCAATGTTTTTCATGTCTCCCTCTTGAAACCATTGGTTTGTAATCGGTTTACCTCTGTGTTGCCTCATCCCCGTCCTATCTTTGTTGATAACCATGAGGAGTATGAGGTCAGCAGCATTATTGACTCTTGTATGTCCAGGGGCCGTGTACAGTATTTGGTTCACTGGAGGGGCTACGGTCCAAAGGAGCGTTCTTGGGTTGCCTCCTCTGATGTTCATGCTCCCGCCCTCCTCCGTGCCTTCCATGCCTGTTTCCCCAATAAGCCTTTTGTCCTCCCGCAGGGGAGGGGTCTTTGAGGGGAGGGTACTGTCAGGGTTTTTCCCTGTTTGTTTGCCATGTGCCGCTGGCAGCCATTTTACTCACCTCTCTTGCTGACTATGGTGCATTGTGGGGGATGCTGCTCATTTCCTGCACTTCCTTTTATGGCCAGACTGGTGTGCATCCCCCATGTGAGACAGGCTGCAGTCTCAGAATTGTGATGTCATCACTTATTATTTAAAGGGCCTCTGTTCAGTATGCTTTGCCTTTGCGTTGTTTCAGACCTGTTTGTGAGAGTTCCTGTGTATTACCTGGCTGCCTGACGTCCTTCCTGGTTCCTGATCCCTGGCTTGTTCCTGACTCTGCTGTTTTCTTTATTCCTGATTCCGGCTCGTCTGACTATTCGCTTTGGCTCCTGACTCGGCTCGTCTGACTACCAGCTCTGGTTTTGACTCCTGGCTTGTTATTTGACTTGTGGACTTTTTATTATTTTTTGCTATTAATAAAGGTGTGATTATTTTTGCACTTCTCGTCTCAGTCTGATTCCTGGCACCCTGAAACTTTTGTAGGGCATTGCCTTAAAGTTAACAGCTCTTTTGCAAACGAATAAATAAAACAAACACCCGCTAACATTACAAACCCCCATACCCCCAAACCCACAACATAAAAAAAAATAATCTACCCATTGTCCAGAAAAGGGCATTTCTTTGGGTGTTGCCCTTAAAAGGGCATTCAGCTCTTGTTCAGCCCATTAAAAATAAAAAAAGCCCTAATCTAAAAAAAAACACCCCAAAAATAAAAGAACTAACATTACGAAAAATAACAAACAAAATTATTCAAAATAATAAAAATTATTCCTATTCTAATACCCCGTTTAAAAAAAAAAAAAAACACCCCAAAATATAAAAACCCTAATCTATAATAAACTACCGATAGCCCTTAAAAGGGCCTTTTGTAGGGCATTCCCCTAAAGTCAACAGCTCTTTTGCAAAAAATAAAGCAAACACTCCTTAACATTACAAACCACACCCCCTAAACCCACAAAATAAAAAACCTTCCATAAAAAACCTAATCTAACCATCGCCCCGAAAAGTGCATTTGTATGGGCATTGCCCTCAGAAGGGCATTCATCTCTTTTTCACCCCATTAAAAATAAAAAAAGCCGTAATCTAAAAAAAAAACCACCTGAAAAAAACAAAACCTAACACTAACCCCAAAATCGGTACTTACAGTTCATCCCAGCGGCGAAGCATCTTCATCCAGGTGGCTCCATCTTCATTCATCGCTGGACCGGCATCTTTTATCTTCTTCATCCCTGCGGAGGTAGAGTGGTCGGTTGATACGCGGAGGCGGTGGTCCAGGTGCAGGTTCATCAGTCCGATGTGGAGGTCCTCTTCATGCGATTGTCAGCCGCCCACTGAGGATTCAATGCAAGGTTCCCCTTTTATATTGGGGTACCGTTGCATTCCTATTGGCTGAAAAATTAAAATCAGCCAATAGGAATGAATTCTGCTTAAATCCTATTGGCTGTTCAAATCAGCGATAAAGGATTTAAGTGTATTTTAATTATGTTAAAGTTAGGGGGTGTTAGGTTTAGGTGTTAATATAGTTTAATTTCGGTATTTGCGATGTGGGGCGGCGGCAGTTTAGAGGTTAATAAGTTTAGTTAGTGTTGGCGATGTGGGAGCGGCGGTTTAGTGGTTAATAGCTTTATTTAGTGTTGGCAATGTGGGGGGGGGGGGCTGCAGTTTGCAGGTTAATAGGTTCATTGAGTGTTTTAGTTAGTGTCGGTAATGTTTGGGAACTGCAGTTTAGAGGTTAATAGGTTTAGTTAGTGTCGGCGATGTTTGTGAACTGCGGTTTAGAGGTTAATAGGTTTAGTTAGTGTCGGCGATGTTTGGGAACTGCGGTTTAGAGGTTAATAGGTTTAGTTAGTGTCGGCGATGTCAGGGAACGACGGTTTAGGGGTTCATAGCTTTACTTAGTGTTTTAGTTAGTGTCAGCGATGTTTGGGAACTGCGGTTTAGAGGTTAATAGGTTTAGTTAGTGTCGTCGATGTTTGGGAACTG
Source organism: Bombina bombina (assembly GCF_027579735.1). Taxonomy (NCBI): domain Eukaryota; kingdom Metazoa; phylum Chordata; class Amphibia; order Anura; family Bombinatoridae; genus Bombina; species Bombina bombina. The sequence goes on along the minus strand of NW_026511897.1, from coordinate 56,902 downwards.
CAGGTTAGAGGTTAATAGGTTTAGTTAGTGTCAGCGATGTAGGGGAACAGCGGTTTAGGGGTTAATAGCATTATTTAGTGTTTTAGTTAGTGTAGGCAATGTTTGGGAACTGCGGTTTAGATTAGAACAATGAAAAATTTCAAATATGAATAAAGAATGGATCGGAAAATTCGGAAACTGATTTATTCATTTTTGGAATTTTCGTTATGGTGCCGATTCGATTTATCCGAATCTCTAAATCAGCCGAAAACCAAATTCGGAGCAAACAAATTGCACATGTCTATTTTAAGCTAATTTCTTAGGCGGCTGAGTCGATCACAGGTGAAGGTGGTATGGGCAAAACAAGTATTTTATACAACTGAGCAAGTGATGCTGCTAAGCAACATACTCTGAGATACTCATTTTATGCTGAACATTAAATAATAATTGGAGTAGGGTTATAAATTTAAAACATGATTACATTTTTGTGCCATAATGTAAAAACAGAATACCTGCAGCAAAAAGGAAGCTGCAAATATTTTACAATAGCTGAATGAAATAATGCCTCTTGGCTCTATTTTTATGTTACATATTCTACCTGAACAATCTGGCTTAGCATAGAAAACACTGCTTAACAATCATTTTCATCAGCTGTACTTTCTAAAGAACATTACATTCTGTTTTCTTGTTATTTTCATTCACAATTTAAATGCTTGTCACATTTCTTCAAGTGTCCAGCGCATTGATCTGTTCTGTAATAGAAGAATAATTTATCAACATTGGAGCTTCTTTAAGCTATATTGCAGTGAAACATTTGGTAGATGCTTGCAGTCTAAAACGACAAAATATTTCCCTAAAAATCACACACAAGTCAAAAGCACAAATATATGTGCTCTTCAGATGTGTTTGGGTATTAAAAAGTATCCCTGCTTATTCTTAGATAACTAAAACCAGCAAATACTTTTTTTCATCATCTTTATTCTCTGTTTCATCAGACATAATAACATACATACAAATTATCATATGTTTTTTGCATATCAAATTAATGGTAAATTAGTTCAATCAAAATTCATATGTTGATACAAAGAAACCTTGGTGCAAACACTTCACAGAGCTAAATATCATGCAAAAAAACTTAAATTATATAGGTTTAATGTGTTTTTAAAGGGATACTGAACCCAATTTTTTTTCTTTCATGATTCAGATAGAGCATGCAATTTTAAGGAAATTACTAATTTACTCCTATTATATTTTTTTTCTTCATTCTCTTGGGATCTTTATTTGAAAAAGCAGTAATTTAAGCATATGAGACAGACCATCTTTGGTTCAGCACCTGGGTAGCGCTTGCTGATTGGTGTCTAAACATTCCTGCTTTCTCAAATAAAGATACCAAGAGAACGAAGAAAAATTGATAATATGAGTAAATTAGAAAGTTGCTTAAAATTGCATCTGAATCATGAAAGAAACAAATTTGGGTTCAGTATCCCTTTAAGATTGTGTATATCACAAAGGAATATAGATATTTTGGTAGCATATAATATGCATATGCAATAAAATGTATATGCTATGTTTTGCAAGTTTTTAGATATTGTTGAGAGCGTGTGTTTGGAAAATTAGAAGTTTGGAAAACAGGATAGAATATGTCTACACAAAATGATGTTAAGCATATGCAACAACTATAGTCACTTCCAGAAGATTTGATATATTGTCTTTAGCAGTTTTAAGCAAGCAATAGAATTTTCAGATAAGCTGACAATAGGCAGTGCGAAATGCATCAAGACAAGGAAGTGCAAAACGTCAATAAAGTAAAAAAAAAACTCATTAAGCATACTGAAAATTATTGTTAAACACTTTAGAGCTAACAGTTAATTTTCTACTACCTATATCTCAATCTGTACATAGTATACATTTGTTTGTAGGATTGTTACCACTGTGTGTAGGCTTGAGCTTATCTTTAAAAGCAGCTAACTGTCTGGTGCAGGACATCTCTCATGGTATGTACTAGAACATTCTGAATATTATTTATTTTTTTAAATTGGAGTAAAATGTGTTTTATCTTTGTAGCAAAAAAAATGGAACAGACCAGCCTGGAGCGCTGAGATGAAATGAAATAAGTAGTGGTATTGAATCTTATCCCAGAGGCTATGCTTTCTGGAAAACTTCCTTACTGGAGTAGGCGGATGGCAAATCTACAGAAGAAACAAACAAAAAGAAGCGCCACACTGCAAAAGATTCTAAGTGCAGGTCAATGAGATTCACATAAATAAATTTAATAATATCAGCCAAATGCCAACTCACAATAAATGCCTCGTTCAGAGCCAAGGTACACTACATTTGCATGTAAAATACGGGTACAATACCAGGAGGCATCTTGTGTCTTTAAGGAACCACAGTCAATATCCAACAGCTGCTACTCCGTCATGGTCTGCATCCCTCCTGTAGTAGTCCATTTGGTCAGCTTGTGGGCAAGCCTCTGACAAAACGGGATTGGACCCGTCTAAGGCCATGCCCACAAGCCACATTGTTGATCTATTGGATTCATAGCAGTGCCAGTGATTTAATCAGTATTTTTAGTAAATTTAACTGTAGTGTAATACTTAATTTGCCCGTTGCTTGGAGTTAACATGTTATTAACAGGCAATGGACTGAAGTTTTTATTCATTTATACAGAGTTTGCACGGACCTTGCACTTGACCTTACACAGACTACTGCAGGAGGTATACAGACCCAGGACGGAGTAACAGCTGTTGGATATTGACAGACTGTGGTTCCTTAAAGATACGGGACGCCTTCTGGTATTGTACCCGTATTTTACATGCAAATGTAGTGTACCTCGGCTCTGAATGAGGCTGTTATTGTGAGCTGGCATTTGGCTGATATTATTAAATTTATTTATATGAATCTCATTGACCTGCACTTAGAATCTTTTCTGTTGTGGCGCTTCTTTTTGTTTGTTTCTTCTGAAAATGTGTTTAATATTTGCCTTTTTTATTTTAAAATTCAATTCCAAAAATTTGACAGTATATTTGTAAAATACATTGCATAGTCGTTTCTTTTAAAAATTGGAAGAAAAATAAAGGATAGAGAAAATTCATAAGCTATTTTACATTTTAATGATATATAATCGAGGTTATCCTTCAATTGAATGTACAGTAAATTGAAGAATATAAGTAAATCACACCAAAAATATTAGGTTGTTAACAAATTAAATATTTATTTGGGTACTAAATTGTGTTTATACACATATAAGAACAATTGTAGTCTGTAATCCCACACAACAAAATGGTAATAATATGCAATCCTATATACGTAGAGCTGATTTAGAATGTAAAACTACATAGAAGAACATTTATACAACAAGGCACAGGAAGGAGCAGGCACTACTCAGTTGGCAAATATAAAAATATAAATTTATTGAAAAATCATTAAAACATAGCCCCCAGACAGGGGTAGAGACATACAAAACAAGTCTAACGCATTTTGCGCACCCTAGTGGCGCTTAATCATAGACTATGATTAAGCACCACTAGGGGGCGTGAAATGCGTAAGACTTGTTTTGTATACATATCTAAATAAGTGTGTGTATACATGTATATATATATATATGTGTGTGTGTCTATATATGTGTGCATATATGTTTATGTATTTATATGTTTTATATGTGTTTACAGACATATATACACATATAAACACATAAATACATATGTATACACATACAAACATAAATATAAGTGCATTGGAGCCCGTTGCAGTTTAATAGATAAAAACATGAAAAAAACATGTTTATGCAATATTCATATTTAATAATGGTTTTATCTATGTATTTACTGTAAATATATCACATTCCAATGTTCTGCACATAGCAGAATATGTTCTATGTATGTATAATTAGATATTTTTATATATATATATATATATATATATATATATATATATATATACCTATATTTATCATGTACATTTAGGTATAGATATATAAACTGTACCAATATTCCTTCAGATATATGTAGAAATATGTATTTATGAATACATAGAACATCTTCTGCTATGTGAAGTACATTGGAATGTGAAATATTCATATTTTCATGTCGAGTTAGCGCACTTGAGAACATGTGATCGTGTTTACGCGCTGAAAGGGTGTTAGGTTTGTTTTCCACTTCTTTTTGCTCCATTGACTTCTATGGGGGAAGTCCGGTTAGCATGTGAGTAAAAACAGTTTACTTTCAACTTGCAATATGAGCACAACCCGATGCGCACAACAAGTTTACTTCTAGCACAGTAAACCCTTGAGCAGGAGCGTTAAATAATGCTCCACTTGTAATCTGGCCCTACATGTGCACATGAATGGTTAATAAAAAAATAAAATTACTTCTGGTGTAAAAATGTTATATTTAATGCAAAAATGGGCAAACTGTGTAAAAATAGTTTATAGTGAAAACTAAATCAATGTATAATATGTTTAAATAAAGTATCTTACAAAAACAGAAAAGGAGAGAAATTTCTACTTTCATGCTTTGTAGAATATATTTAAAGCACCACTTGGATGGGTCAGCTCCGCAGTCATATGTCAATGCTATTGATCCCCTGTTCTACTGTAATCTTATTAAACCATCAGACTACACTACTGGAGCATAGTGATGTCGCAAACATAAAAATTTGGGTTCGCGAACGGCGAACGCGAACGTCTACAACTGTTTGCAACGGGCGAACCGGGCAAACCGCCATAGACTTCAAAAGGCAGGTGAACTTTAAAACCCACAGGGACTCTTTCTGGCCACAATAGTGATGGAACAGTTGTTTCAAGGGGACTAACACCTGGACTGTGGCATGCCGGGGGGGGGCAAAACTCCCATGGAAAATTACATAGTTGATGCAGAGTCTGGTTTTAAGCGATAAAGGGCATAAATCACCTAACATTCCTAAATTGTTTGGTTTAACGTGCTTTAAAACATCAGGTATGATCTTGTATCGATCAGGTAGTGTAAGGGTTATGCCCGCTTCACAGTGACAGACCAAACTCCCCGTTTAAAGGGACAGTCTACACCAGAATTTTTATTGTTTTAAAAGATAGACAATCCCTTTATTAACCATTTCCCAGTTTTGCATAACTAACACAATTATAATAATATACTTTTAACCTCTGTGATTATCTTGTATCTAAGCCTCTGCAAACTGCCCCTTTTTTCAGTTCTTTTGACAGACTTGCAGTCTAGCCAATCAGTGCCTGCTCCCAGATAACTTCTCGTGCACGAGCACAGTGTTATCTATATGAAATACGTGAACTAACACCCTCTAGTGGTGAAAAACTGTTAAAATGCAATCTGAAAGAGGTGGGCTTCAAGGTCTAAGAAATTAGGATATGAACCTCCTAGGTTAAGCTTTCAACTAAGAATACCAAGAGAACAAAGCAAAATTGGTGATAAAAGTAAATTGGAAAATTGTTTAAAATTACATGCTCTATCTGAATCATGAAAGTTTATTTTGGCCTAGACTGTCCCTTTAACGCACCGCAAACAACCGCAAACAGTCCATTTGCACAATCGCAAACTCCCCATTTGCACAAGGTTGGATACCAAGCTAGCCATGTCCTGTTCCTTGTCCTCACTGATGTCATTGAAGGTCTCTTCCTTCACCCAGCCACGTACAACACCAAGGGTCCCCGAAAGGTGACAACAAGCCCCCTGGGACGCCTGCTGTGTTTGGTCTTCCACCTCCTCAAAGCCACATTCCTCCTCTGACTCCTCTTCTTCAGACTCCTCTCTCTGCATTGCCTCTCTCTGCGTTATTATAGGGTGTGTTAAGTAGTTCTATTCCTATCAGTTTAATCCCTGTTACGTCCCCTATCAGGGGACGTGTATATGGCATCGATTTTAGGAACCGGGAGATGGAAAAAGATGCTTGGTAGGTCCTCCTACTTCAAATTTGGGGCACTGCGCGTGCAATCTAATGTGCCACCAGATAGGAGTGGTGTGTTAAGTAGTTCTATTCTTATCAGTTTAATCCCTGTTACGTCCCCTATCAGGGGACGTGTATATGGCATCGATTTTAGGAACCGGGAGATGGAAAAAGATTCTTGGTCGGTCCTCCTACTTCAAATTTGGGGCACTGCGCATACAATCTAATGTGCCACCAGATAGCAGTGGTGTGTTAAGTAGTTCTATTCTTATCAGTTTAATCCCTGTTACATCCCCTATCAGGGAACGTGTATATGGCATCGATTTTAGGAACCGGGAGATGGAAAAAGATGCTTGGTCGGTCCTCCTACTTCAAATTTGGGGCACTGTGCGTGCAATCTAATGTGCCACCAGATAGGAGTGGTGTGTTAAGTAGTTCTATTCTTATCAGTTTAATCCCTGTGACATCCCCTATCAGGGGACGTGTATATGGCATCGATTTTAGGAACCGGGAGATGGAAAAAGATTCTTGGTCGGTCCTCCTACTTCAAATTTGGGGCACTGCACGTGCAATCTAATGTGCCACCAGATAGCAGTGGTGTGTTAAGTAGTTCTATTCTTATCAGTTTAATCCCTGTTACGTCCCCTATCAGGGGACGTGTATATGGCATCGATTTTAGGAACTGGGAGATGGAAAAAGATGCTTGTTCGGTCCTCCTACTTCAAATTTGGGGCACTGCGCGTGCAATCTAATGTGCCTCCAGATAGGAGTGGTGTGTTAAGTAGTTCTATTCTTATCAGTTTAATCCCTGTTACGTCCCCTATAAGGGGATGTGTATATGGCATCGATTTTAGGAACTGGGAGATGGAAAAAGATGCTTGTTCGGTCCTCCTACTTAAAATTTGGGGCACTGGGCGTGCAATCTAATGTGCCACCAGATAGGAGTGGTGTGTTAAGTAGTTCTATTCTTATAAGTTTAATCCCTGTTACGTCCCCTATCAGGGGACGTGTATATGGCATTGATTTTAGGAACCGGGAGATCGAAAAGATGCTTGGTCGGTCCTCCTACTTCAAATTTGGGGCACTGCGCGTGCAATCTAATGTGCCACCAGATAGGAGTGGTGTGTTAAGTAGTACTATTCCTATCAGTTTAATCCCTGTTGTGTGCCTTTTTTTTGCTTGGTTTTTGAAGCCACAGTGCAGCACCAGAGGCCAGAAAAATTAGGCATGTACAAATGCCTGAAAAATTAGGTATTGTTGCATCTGCTGCTGTAGCAGCGGCCAGAAAAATTGATGATTGTTTCCCAGGCAGAAAGTGCCGTAAAACATTGCGGCTTGAACCCTAGTTGGTGGCGGATAAGTCACGCAAGTCATCCGGCATTCAGAGATAAAATACAGCAGCGTGTGGACCATTTTTAGCCCAAGGCAGCTCATCTCATCAGGCCTTTTTTAGTCGAATGTATCGCCCACTGTCAGTCCCTTTGGGATCCATCCCTCATTCATCTTAATAAAGGTGAGGTAATCTAGACTTTTTTGACTTAGGCGACTTCTCTTCTCAGTGACAATACCTCCTGCTGCACTGAAGGTCCTTTCTGACAGGACACTTGAAGCGGGGCAGGCCAGAAGTTCTATCGCAAATTGGAATAGCCACAGGTCAAGCCTGCACACCCAGTAGTCAAGGGGTTCATCGCTTCTCAGAGTGTCGATATCTGCAGTTAAGGCGAGGTAGTCTGCTACCTGTCCGTCGAGTCGTTCTCTAAGGGTGGACCCCGAAGGGCTGTGGCGATGCGTAGGACTTAAAAAGGTCCGCATGTCCTCCATCAACAACACGTCTGGAAAGCGTCCTGTCCTTGCCAGCGTGGTCGTGGGAGGAGGAGGATTACTTTCACCTCTTCCCCTGTTAGATTCCCGTTGGGCTGTGACATCACCCTTATACGCTGTGTAAAGCATACTTTTTAATTTATTTTGGAACTGCTGCATCCTTTCCGACTTGCGGTAATTCTGTAACATTTCAGGCACTTTATGCTTATTTCGGGGGTCTAGCAGCGTGGACACCCAGTACAGGTCGTTCTCCTTCAGCCTTTTTATACAAGGGTCCGTCAACAGGCACGACAGCATGAAAGACCCCATTTGCACAAGTTTGGATGCCGAGCTACTCATGTCCCGTTCCTCGTCCTCAGTGATCTCACTGAAGGTATCTTCTTCCCCCCAGCCATGTACAACACCACAGGTACCAGATAGGTAACAACGAGCACCCTGGGATGCCTGTTGTGGTTGGTCTTCCTCCTCCTCCTCAAAGCCACATTCCTCCTCTGACTCCTCTTCCTCACAATCCTCTTCCAGCGTTGCTGCAGGTCCAGCAAGCGATGCTGATAAGGCTGTTTCTTGTGGTGATGGTGACCACAACTCTTCCTCTTCACGCTCATCTACGGCCTGATCCAGCACTCTTCACAGGGCACGCTCCAGGAAGAAAACAAATGGTATGATGTCGCTGATGGTGCCTTTGTTGCGACTGACTAGGTTTGTCACCTCCTCAAAAGGACGCATGAGCCTACAGGCATTGCGCATGAGCGTCCAGTAACGTGGCAAAAAAATTCCCAGCTCCGCAGAGGCTGTCCTAGCATCCCGTTCATACAAATAGTCGTTAATGGCTTTTTCTTGTTGGATCAGGTGGTCGAACATTAGGAGTGTTGAATTCCAACGTGCCAGGCTGTCGCAAATCAAGCGCCTCACTGGCATGTTGTTTCGCCGCTGGATATCTGAAAAGTGCGCCATGGCCGTGTAGGAATGCCTAAAATGGCCACACAGCTTCCTGGCCTGCTTCAGGATGTCCTGTAAGCCTGGGTATTTATGCACAAAGCATTGTACGATCAGATTACACACATCTGCCATGCACGGCACATGTGTCAACTTGCCCAAATTCAATGCCGCCACCAAATTTCTTCCATTGTCACTAACCACTTTGCCGATCTCCAGTTGGTGTGGAGTCAGCCACTGATCCACCTGTGCGTTCAGGGAGGACAGGAGTGCTGGTCCGGTGTGACTCTCTGCTTTCAGGAAAGTCAACCCAAAGACGGCGTGACACTGCCATATCCGGGATGTGGAATAGTACCTGGGGAGCTGGGGGGGTGCCGTTGATGTGGAGCAAGACGCAGCAGCAGAAGAGGACTAAGCCGAGGAGGTTATGGAAGAGGATGGAGTAGGAGGAGTAGAGGAGGTGGCAGCAGGCCTGCCTGCAAGCCGTGGTGGTGTCACCAACTCCTCTTCAGAGCCACGCATTCCATGCTTGGCAGCCGTCAGCAGGTTTACCCAATGCGCAGAGTAGGTGATATACCTGCCCTGACCATGCTTTGCAGACCAGGAATCAGTGGTCAGATGGACCCTTGCCCCAACACTGTGTGCCAGACATGCCATTACTTCCTTTTGCACAATTGAGTACAGGTTGGGGATTGCCTTTTGTGCAAAGAAATTTCAGCCAGGTACCTTCCACTGCAGTGTCCCAATAGCTACAATTTTTTGAACGCCTCAGACTCCACCAGCTTGTATGGTAAAAGCTGGCGGGCTAAGAGTTCAGTCAAGCCAGCTGTCAGATGCCGGGCAAGGGGGTGACTTTGTGACATTGGCTTTTTACGCTCAAACATGTCTTTGACAGACACCTGACTGTGAGCAGATGAGCGGGAACTGCTCAAGGCGAGACACGGAGTGGTGGATGGTTGAGAGGGGGCAAGGAGGACAGCAGTGGTTGACGTGGTTGAAGATACTGGACCAGGAGGAGGATGGCGGCTTTGAGTTTGTGTGCTGCTTGTACTCATGTGTTGATCACATAGGCGTTTGTGATGTGCGATCATGTGCCTTCGCAAAGCAGTTGTACCTAGGTGGGTGTTGGACTTCCCATGACTCAGTTTCTTTTGGCACAGGTTGCAAATGGCATCGCTGTTATCAGAGGCAGACACACAAAAAAAATGCCACACTGCTGAGCTCTGCAATGACGGCATTCTGGTGGTGGCAACAGCATGCGTTGATTGGCGTGCTGTCTGGCTGACCCCGGGTGCCGATGCATGCTGTCTGACTGTGCCACTAGCTCTTTGCGACGACCTCCCCCTCCTTCCAACTCGTCTCCTCCTCCTCTCTGTCTCCCTATCTGAACTTTCCCCCTCTTCTTCTTCTCTTCTAGCGGGCACCCACGTGACATCCACAGACGCATCGTCATCATCAACCGCTTCACTTGTATCTGACAACTCAGCAAAGGAAGCAGCAGCTGGTACAACATCCTTATCATCACACCGTATGTCCATGTGTGTAATGCTGCCTGACTGAGACATATCCCTGTTATCTACATCCTCTGTCAATAATGGTTGCGCATCACTATCACTCATTTCTTCCAACTGATGTGTAAATAACTCCTCTGACAGATCAAGTGAAGCGGCTGTGGTGCTAGTGTTGGTGGTGGCGGCAGGCGGGCGAGTAGTAACTTGAGAGGTGCCTGAAGCTAAGCTGGAGGAGGATGGTGCGTTAAGGTTCCGAACGGAAGCTGTAGAAAATTGGGTGTCCTGTGTTAGCCAGTCAACTATGTCCTCAGAAATGTTCGAGTTCGGGGTACGTGGCCTCTGAACACTGGGCATTATTCTAGGGCCAAAGGGAATCATAGCACCATGAACACGACGGCCCCTGCGGAGTGGCCTGCCTCTGCCTGTCATTTTTTCAATTAGTGGTACTATGCGTGCAAGCTACTGTGACAACAGATATGAGTGGCACTGTGCACTGGCAGAAGTTGGCAGAGTAGACCTGACACACACGCTAGCAGACAACTAACTGCTATTCAATCTATTACAGTCAAAATTTAATTTTTTTTTTAAATGTAGACTACTGTTACACCAGATATGAGTGGTGGCACTGGAGTGACACTGTGCCCTGGAAAGTGTTGTTTTTTTTAAATCTACACTACTGTTACACCAGATATGAGTGGTGGCACTGGGGTGACACTGTGCCCTGGCAGGCAGGCCCTGAAACGCACACGTGTGAAGGAAACTGACTGCTATTATTTAACACAGTCAAAAAAGTGTTGTTTTTTTTAAATCTACACTATTGTTACACCAGATATGAGTTGCACTGGGGTGACACTGTGCCCTGGCAATCAGGCCCTGAAACGCACAAGTGTGAAGGAAACTGACTGCTATTATTTAACACAGTCAAAAAAGTGTTATTTTTTTAAATCTACACTACTGTTACACCAAATATGAGTTGCACTGGGGTGACACTATGCCCTTGCAGGCAGGCCCTGAAACCCACACGTGTGAAGGAAACTGACTGCTATTATTTAACATAGTCAGAAAAGTGTTGTTTTTTTAAATCTACACTACTGTTACACCAGATATGAGTTGCACTGGGGTGACACTGTGCCCTGGCAAGCAGGCCCTGAAACGCACACGTGTGAAGGAAACTGACTGCTATTATTTAACACAGTCAAAAAAGTGTTGTTTTTTTAAATCTACACTACTGTTACACCAGATATGAGTTGCACTGGGGTGACACTGTGCCCTTGCAGGCAGGCCCTGAAACGCACACGTGTGAAGGAAACTGACTGCTATTATTTAACACAGTCAGAAAAGTGTTGTTGTTTTTTTTAAATCTACACTACTGTTACACCAGATATGAGTTGCACTGGGGTGACACTGTGCCCTGGCAAGCAGGCCCTGAAGTTATTGTAACGTATTTACGGACTTACGAGTCTAAATACCTTAAAATGGAATGTACTTTCTGGGAATAATGAAATGTAATGAACATTACACACTGCAGCTTGAATACATGCCGGAGTGGAACAGATGTGCATTGTAACAATATATTGCATAAGATTTATCTTGTTTGCTACAAATATGTGGTTCTTAATACGGCTGTGATTACGCATCTAGTATCACATAAACATAGATCCCAAAATATTACCATGGTAGCAGATACCTTTTTGAAATATTGGTGTTACCCTCTGGTCGGGCAGTTGTTTATTGTATCTAGAGTGTAAATTGTTAAGTATGTAATTACCTGTTATATTGCCTTACAGTACAGTATATTATAGTTATTGGCATAGATCCTCAGGTGATTCTCAAGATAACAGTTTTCCAATCTTTATTGGGTTATCCTCTGAGAGAGGTGTTGCCATTTATCTATTACTGTGAGTTGAGTTATTTTGCATGGATCCCCATTGTTATCCATGGTAGCAGATTCTTGTGGGCATACAGGGCTACCCGCTGGTAGGGTTGTTGCTAAATAACGACTCTAGCTTTATATAAGGCTATAGTCTGCATCGAGTTAACTTTTAGTGAGCTGGCCAGCTTTTTCTATGTACCCAGTTTACATATTGCAAATTTATAAGAATGTATCTATTTATTTGCACATAAAATAAATTTTATTGATACTCATTGTGTGTGTGGTGTTCGCTTAGGGGACCCAGCCGTTGTCTGATTCACACTGAAGCTGAGAACACCTGTCCTTAATAAATTAAATAACTCACAAACTTTTTCAAACGTGTCATTGACTAAATTATTTTATAAATGTTCTTGGAGTGCTGAATACCCTGACTTTTTGGAGGGGCACTATTGTGTCCTCTTTGTGTTTCTCTCTGTTTCCTGGTAGTAAAGTCATGTGTAACAGGGCCTGCACCCAAATAATAAATTGTAATGTGCAATATTGGTACCTTCTCCTTAATAAAACAGTGCATTTTATATATATATACTGTATATACATACACAGATATATAGTGTATAGGAATATATATTTAGAAATACATAAAACATATTTTGCTGTGTACAAAAAAGCAGTACAAGACTGCAGACAAATGCACAACTAGAAGCACTCAAATTCCCTGATACAAAAACTAGAACATGGGAGCAGCAATATTTAAAGGGAAAAATAATAAAATATAACTTTTATTAGGAAATTTAAAATAAATACAAAAATCTTAAAAACACAAGGAACGATATCTAGACCCTAAATAAATAAGATATGAAAATGGGGAGATACGATGGAACAGATGCTGGCTGCAAAAAAACTCTTGGCTCGAATTCCTAAAGTGAATCAGTATAACAGCGATCCTAGTAAAAGTGACCTAGGATGTGGATGTTAATCCATAGTCCTTAATCCAAAAATGACCTGATAGTCTTAATAGTATGTGGTTGTAGCCAGAGTGTGTTATTTATGTCAACGGATATTGGTTTTTATTAAGGATAGAGTGTTAGTGTGTTTGGTGTTACCGTTACTTCATTCCATGCTATGACCCCATAGTTAGGCACTCTATTCCCTTAAAAACCGAGGCCCCATTAAATAAAGGCTATGACACAATAGATTGGGGTTGAAAAGGCCGCAGCCAATTTATTATAACATGTAAACAAATAAATAACATTTAAACACTTGAAAACTATTGGATACCAAATAACAAACATTAGTGCCTGCCCGTAAGGGCTCAATAGCTCTTCTAACTTTAACCAGTAAGCATATTGCTAACCTCTCCTGAAACCACAGGAGGTACCCACATAACTTCTGAAAGTTCTAAACATCCAGAACACCGCCAACATTCACCTCTGCCGTATACAAAACAGGGGAGGGAGGGCGGGAGCTGATGTTGTCCCTAACAGGTCCGGAAATGAAGAGAACCCTAACTTCCTGCCTCACCTTCCTTACACTACTCTGGCTCCACCCCCAACCTACCAACCACCTATCCCTGCTCTGGCCTGTCCTGGGGTCAAAAGCCCCTCCTTCATAATTATTGCATCCAGGGCTGCCTTGACCCCATAGTTAGGCACTCTATTCCCTTAAAAACCTAGGCCCCATTAAATAAAGGCTATGACACAATAGATTGGGGTTGAAAAGGCCGCAGCCAATTTATTATAACATGTAAACAAATAAATAACGTTTAAACACTTGAAAACTATTGGATACCAAATAACAAACATCAGTGCCTGCCCGTAAGGGCTCAATAGCTCTTCTAACTTTAACCAGTAAGCATATTGCTAACCTCTCCTGAAACCACAGGAGGTACCCACATAACTTCTGAAAGTTCTAAACATCCAGAACACCGCCACTGGCCCGGAAACTGTCCGAGCCCCGCCAAAAGCCCAAAGCCTTTTCAACCCCTTCCTTCAAATTAAAATTGAAAAGCTGGAGGCCTATCTCATTAAGGTGAACCCCGTCTCTTAAGAAAAAACATCTACCCGCTTCACCCTCAAACTCCACGTGCCGTATGGACACCCCCCCTCTGCCTAACAAAACTACTCAAAACCCTGTTAATCTTCCTCCTAGATGTATCCAAACGCTTACTATCCCATGCTGCCTTCCAAACCACCCTAGGCTCCAACTCCGACCAGACCACCACCAGCTGAGGAAATAAATCCCACAAACGAAACAAATCCCTTTTCATCATTGACACCAGATCTCTCTGTGCCGTGTAACCTAAATCGTTACCTCCAGCATGGATCACCAAAATACCTGGAGGGGGGAATAACCTAGAATAATCAACTACTTGCAACAATACCTGGTCCCATTTCAAACCCCTAACCCCAAGCCACCGCATCACCACCTCCTCTGAAGAAAAACCCAGCTGGTAACCATCTTTCTTCGCTGCAGCTGCGCGTCGTGCCCAGTAGATGTAAGAATGCCCGACAAACCAACACTCCACTGGACCTAAAACAACAAGAAAACTTAGAGAGCTAAGTACTGGCGCACATATGACTTAAACCTTCCCGATGACCACCTCCCAATTCCCTGTATCATCTCATCACTCAAACCTAACATTCTCGCTTCGGTAGCTGTGCCAATCCGGAACGAATGGGAACTAAATTCACAAGCGGGGAAGCCCACTAATGACAACGCCTTCCGAAACACTGCCACAAACTGGAATTTTGACAACGACGAACCGCCCGCGTGGATCAATAACGGACCGTCACCAGCTGGCCTAATCTGCAGTAATTCCCTCACAGCCCCTACTGGGCAGCACAGGCCCCCGATAAAACGTAAACGTATTAAACGGCCCCTCCCCAACTGATCAGTCTTTGACCGCCGGAGCCATATTACAATTTGTCGCTCTTCTGCGACAACATCGCCCACTTGGATCCCACCCCTGTCAGATTTGTTAGGAGCGACGATTTCTGAAACCCGAAAGGCTGCAAAAAAGGCCAACACAAAGGCCGCACGGAACAATAAAACCTCAAACGAATCCACGCAGACCGTGGGAAGAACCCCGACTACCTTCTGTAGGATTGAAAAAATAACTGGACGCCTCCCGTCAACCCCGATAGGACCCCTACACAAACTACGACCGACCATCCTAACCACAAAAGACTTCGTAATATCATGGAAGCCCAACAACTGACATAAAAAGGCAAGGGCCGCTAAACGCCTCTGAACTACTGCTTTAGAGACCCGGTACTCGGTCCATGTACCCATCCACTCCATCAAAGCCCGGGACCAGTCGGCTTCTGAAAAGGAATACCCACCTGCTTCCAAGAAAAATTGCCAATCACCCCATACCTGTCCATATGCTCTCCAAGTACTCTTGGCCAAAGCCGACCTCACCATACTCATCAACCTGGGAATACCGCCTTCCACAATCCCGCTGGACAGCAATCCCCTTCGGCAGCAGCTTCTGGGGCAAGGGCCCGGAAACGGTCCCACTGTAGACGTGAAAGAGCATCGGCAATATCATTAGATGAACCGGGGACATGTACAGCCCTAAAACACACGTTCAATCTCAAACACTCCAAAACAAACAGGCGTAATAAAGAAACCACCGGAGGGGAAGAGGCCGACAAATTATTAACAGACATGACCACTCCCATATTGTCCGAATGGAAAATAACCTTCCTATCCCTCAAAACTGGTGCCCACAATTTTAGGGACACTAACAACGGAAACAGTTCCAGAAAAACCAAATTTTTATTCAAACCTGCCTCAATCCAAGCCTCAGGCCACACATCGGCGCACCATCGGCCACCCAGATACGCTCTGAAACCATGGGAACCAGAAGCATCAGTGAAAAGGTTCAACTCTGACCCCAACACTACCTTCTGAATGATGGACTTGCCATTGTATCCTTGGAGAAAAACCAACCAAACCCTCAAGTCCTCCCTAATCAAACTGGTCACTCGAATGTGATGGTAAGGCTCTGCTGCCCCAGCCGTTGCAAGGGACAACCGCCTGCAAAAAACTCTACCGACAGGAATGATCCTGCACGCAAAATTTAGTTTACCTATAATGGACTGCATCTCGCGCAATGTCAGCTTATTACGACCCACAGCCATTTGTAAAACTTGGACTAAATCAACAACTTTTTCTTCCGGTAAACTACACTCCATTAAGTTTGAATCAATCTGTATCCCTAAAAAACACAAGACCGCCGTCGGCCCCTCTGACTTCTCAGTGGCTATCGGGATACCAAACTCCCTTGCAATCTGCATAAAGGTTGACAAAAGCCTGCCGCAAATCTCGGACTGAGGAGGACCAACAAATAAGAAATCATCCAAGTAATGGACTATAGATTTTAAACCCGATAAACGCTTGACAACCCACTCAACAAAACAACTAAAGGACTCAAAGTAGGAGCAGGAAATAGAGCATCCCATTGGTAAACAAAGGTCAACAAAAAAGGAATCATCAAAGGTACAACCCAACAAATGATGGCATTTTGGATGCACCGGTAACAAACGAAATGCCGACTCAACGTCAATTTTCGCTAAAAGCGCCCCTCTGCCAGCTTCCCGAACCAAACACACTGCTGAGTCAAAAGAAGAATAAGAGACCGCTGACAATTCAGGATCCATGCCATCGTTCACGGATGAACCTTTAGGGTAGGACAAGTGGTGGATCATCCGGAACTGGCCTTGGCCTTTTTTAGGCACGACCCCCAGTGGAGAAATACGCAAATCGGGCATGGGCAAATCGGTAAATGGACCCGCCATGCGGCCCAAAGAAACCTCCTTAGCCAATTTTTCCCGAATGACTTCCGGGTGGGACCTGGCTGATTTCAAATTACCCAAAAAACGGGGACCATCCCCCGGCAGGAATGGTATCCAAAAACCCGAGCTGAAACCAGTAAGCAACAGCTCAGAAGCACCTGCCTTACCCCTAACCTTAGCGTACTGCCTTAACCAAGGCACCATCTTTCCTATGTTCACTGGCGTCTTGGCCCTGTATAACCATGTCACCTGGGCGTGCGCCCGCCCGACCTCTCTTGAAACATTTGGCATAGGAGTGTACACCCCCGCACCCTGAACACTCATGTTTGTATTTACATGAGAGACCAAAACGGCATTGACTCTCGTTATATTGGAAGCATAACCCCTTCCTACCGGAGACAGCGGTACTGGCACCAGCGCCGCCGGCAAAAGTGGCCCCCCCGATTCGAAAGGACTGCCCCGAACGTAGAGGGGTCATGATCTCAAGCCAGATACCCATATCTCTATCGTCCCAACGCATGGCGGGCCGCACGGCAAGCCGCTGACGAAATTGTTCATCATACCGCCACCATGCTAACCCGCCATACGTACGGTAAGCTGAGGAAATCTCATCATAATAACAAAAAAGAGCTGAACCTTGCTCCGGGAACCTCTCTGTAATAACACTAGCCAGGATACAAAAGGACCTGGACCAATTACTCAGAGTTTTTGGCAACCTTCGGTATCTCTTTTTTCTCTCGTCCTCCTCTTTCTTGCCCGTATCCCCCTTAGGGTCATCCTTAAAGTCAACGAACTGATCAACCGGAAGCAAAGAAAAAATTTCCAAAAACTCGCGCTTCCAGATCTTTTCCTTCACCTCCGATTGCAAGTGTAGCCCCAGAGGGCCAATAGAACAAAGGCAAGGACGCTGAAAAGCTTCCTCAGATACCCTGACTCCCCCAATTACGCTGACCGTCCCTAAGGCCGGGGTAACGCCCGTCTGGCCCACCGTCAAATCCTTTGGCTGCGACTCAACTACCCCTGAGGCCGGAAGGGCCCACGCTCCCCCCGCCCCTTGACTTCCTGAAGGAGTATCCTTCCTCTCCAAACTCGCAATCAATTCTTTCAAACCTTGTAATAAAACTTGCTGCTTATCTATACTCCCGCCCGTCCCAATGGGCGTCCCCACACCCAGCACCTCACCTGTTCCACAAGGCGCCGTCCCAGGTCCAGTGGCGGAAGCCGTGGATACCACAGGTGGCGACGCCATTGGCCTAGCCGTCTGGCGGCGATTGTCTCTGCCCACCGAACGCCTCCTCCGTAAAGGCGACCTCCTTCTGGTATCGGCACACCGCCTCCGTTCTCTACTCCTCCCGCGAGGGGATCTGTCCAATCTAGCCCTTGTAGGTGATGAACGTGTCTCAACCTCCCTCCTTCTAGGCAGCGGCGAACGTGACCGACCCCGCCTGTAACCATCACCAGCATCCCGTGATGAAACCGCTGCTCGGCTGTTCCTGTCCTCCTGCAATGAAAGATCAGATGCTAACACCACCCGCCTTCTGCCACCAGGCTCACTTGCCGGCGTATCCCGGCCGGTAGCGGCCGTAACGCCTGGCTGCATAAAATTCTGCTGCCCCCCATGCCTGGGCAATTGCGGGGGCAAACAACGTAAAAGCTGCGCCAAAGTATCCAACCCTCCTACCTGGCCAGCCGCCGTAGCTCCTGATGATGGGCCCTCGCCTGGGTCCTCCTCAAAATCACTTAAAACGTCCTCCAAGTTGATGGAGTCACCGTCGTGCTCCCTGACACTACCACGACAGTTCAGACCATCTTCGGTCACAACAGGACCACTACTAGCAATAACCGGCTCCACTACTTAAGAAAAGAAAAAATGTTAGTGAATAATACACTAAAAAACACTACCCAGGACAAGGGAGGAGAGAGGAGAGGGGGGGGGGGGGAGGGGACACACGAACATCATAAGACAAATTTCACTTCAGAATAAAAAATAGATTTTTTTTTTTTTTTTATATATATAATAATACATAAATAAAACAAAATATATATATATATATATATATATATATATATATATATATATATATATATATATATATATATATACACAAATATAACAAATTTATTAATTTAATAATCAATTTATTTATATATTATTATTATTATATTTATTTATTACCATTATAATTTAATTTTTTTTTTTTTTTTTTTAAAAAAACAGGAAAATGAAATGAGTCGAATGAATGGGGAACCCTTAAATAATAGGAACTAAAAACATGAAGAAACATACAGGGGAGGGGGGGGGAAGAGGAAGAAAATGGAACAAAATAAGACAAGGAAAGGAAAAATAAACAAGGGGAGACACCTGCTGGACAAATGATGAACTGCATTTATAAATATTTATTATATTACAATTTAACATAACAATCCAAGTAAAGAAAAAATAGGGGAGGAAAAAAGGCAAAAATAATAAAAAAGAAGGTTGAAAAGGAAGGGAAAGGGAGGGAGCATAAAGACAAACCTTACACAAGGAGCAAACATCCATACCCACCCCCTCCTCCCAGAAAAAACGCGCGCAAACTCCACCAAAAAATTCTTCTTTTTTTTTTTTTTTTAAACTTTAATCAATGGCTACCGCCACACGCCTGAAAACACAGCAGCCCAAATTCCCCTCAGGAGCAACCGCCCCCACCAAACAGAGACTTACCCTGACCCTGCACAGCTGCTTCCTCAATAGAACGGCCTCCAGACGACGCCAACTGCTGGTCATTCACCTGGCCGCCATCCGCCATGAGCGATGCCGCAAGCGGACCTGGCAGTGACACTCCTCCTCTCTCCAGTGACACGCAGCTAACCATGCGGCCTGCGTCCATGCCCGACTTCGCTGCTGCCTTCCTTGGCCGGCCCGGCGCCTTGCGAGGACCTCCACCCTGGGCCCCACGGGACCGCCGGACTGCGACTTCAGGGCTCAGCCGAACCGGAGCCCTGGATTTTCTAACTGGCCTTTCTTTCTGTCCGGCATCAATGCCCACTTCTGGAAGGGCCCGGCCTCCTTAAGTTGCTCCAGCAACCAGCCAGCACCACGCTCCCTAGATAAGGCGGCCGCCGCCGCCAACAGCTCACCCAGATTCTCCATAGGTAACTCAGAGCTGATGTTGTCCCTAACAGGTCCGGAAATGAAGAGAACCCTAACTTCCTGCCTCACCTTCCTTACACTACTCTGGCTCCACCCCCAACCTACCAACCACCTATCCCTGCTCTGGCCTGTCCTGGGGTCAAAAACCCCTCCTTCATAATTATTGCATCCGGGGCTGCCTCTATGAGCTTAATTAGTGAGTAAATAAAATGGCTAATAGTATTGATTCCTGCACCTATTGTGACTTTGATGTATGTCAATGGGTCTATAGGTATTAATAGGTAAATAAAGAGAAGAAAAACTGTCTATAATATGTTTCACTTCATTTATATATTCTTCCACTTGGTTTATATAATCCTGAATAGTATAATAGGTTTCTTTAATAAATCACACTATCAGCACTCTATGAACATAATTCCCCTTTGGGTGAATATATTATGTTACGCATAGGCTACATTCCCCTTAGCAATAAACTATATAAATTGTATCTTAATATGTATCAATATCAGTTTTAGCAAATAGTTTAGAAAGTTACTATATTAACTGCAACACTTGCGTTCAAATAAACGCAGATAGAATCTGTGTATGTTTTTCCCTTAAACCGTTATATATATTAGTTTAATAAACAAAATTCTACATATCCAGTTAGCAAGTATAACAAAAATATTTTTATATAATGAAGTTTAACAAACCCACTCTATAATATCCAATATCAGTACCTGCCTATATGCAAATTAGGTAAGCTAAATAATGAGGTATCTTATAGTCCCTCCGTTACAACAAAATTACCTAAAGGTTAAATATTTAAATAAGGAGGTGTCTGATGGTTTCTCCGTTTCACCACGTTTATCAAAGAATAAATAAAGTAAATAAAAAAAGAATCTTTGTTTAGCAATCCTGTTACATAGATCATCAGCCTGAGTTCAGAGAATAAACTGGATACGCTAATAATTTTAAATAAAATAATTAAGGCTAGCTTTCCTGCAACATTAAAACGGAGAGTAAGAGCCCATTAACTCACCAACCTCCCCTGAAATGCTTCGCGGACAAACTCGGCTTTTTCAAAGGGTTACGGAAATCCTGCTGTGGCGGGTTTTTAATCCCCTGCTGACTCCGCCTTCAATGATGACATCATCATTTGTCCACCAATCATATTTTATTTTCATTACCGATCGGATTGTGGTTAGTAAATAAGACATGAAAATATCTAATATTTCCTTGGACATTACTATAATTCTGAAATAGATAGACTATTCTAAGAGATCTAACACTGATACTTATGTGATCCTCCTGCAGTTCAGGGGCTTTATTACTTACAGTTGTTATCATCAGATATATATCAATTGGTCAGATGTGATTTTAGCTGTGGACTTTTTTTATAAAACATATGCATGAATGGCATCAATATTATACACCAAAGGGCATAAACCGTAGGTAATGTACAGATGACCTGGTGATGACATATATTTTGGGACTTGGAATATCAACATAAGAATAGCATAAGAATAATATTGTGGGCATACATTAGAATCCAAACACCTAAGAATAAGGATGTCATAAAAAGATAAAATTGATAATACATGGTATATCAGTTGCATAAAATGTCAGCCCATTTATTAACCAATATAATTAAAAATTATTAATTTAAGGAAAGACATTTTAAACAAGTGAGTTAGAATATTTTGCTGTGTGTAGAACATTGGAATTTGAAATATTTACAGTAAATGCAAAGTCAAACATTTTATTAAAGTGAATATTGCATAAATATGCTTTTACATGTATATGTTTTCATCTACTTAACTGTAAAGGGCTCCAATGCACTTATATATGTCTATATATGTGTTCATATCTATTGATGTGTTTATATGTGTATATATATTTTGTAAATATATATACACATAAAAATACATAAATATTATTATTATTATTATTCTTTATTCATAAAGTGCCAACAATTTCCACAGTGCTGACCATGGGTACAAAAGATAAAAGTACAACAATGATACAATATATTTAAGACACAGGACAAAATTTATCAGGACAAATACAGGAGGAATTGAGGGCCCTCAAATCCCATGGGAATTTACAAACCAGAAATGGTAGGTTGGAGGGTGAGAAACAGGAGGTAGGGTCTGCATAGGCGAGAATGATTTTAGTGCAGAGTTTGATGAGGTCAACTATTAGGCAGAGTGGAATTTATGTGTTACTGAGTTGGGTGGTAGGCTTCCCTGATGTCTTTAGGCAGCATTTGAAGGAGAACAGATTAGGGGAAGTCTGACAGTGCAAGGAAATGCATTCTAGAGGGTTGGTGCGTGCAGGAGAAGTCCTGCAGTCTAGCATGGGTGGAGGTCAAGGTAGAAGATTCAAGAAGCAGGTCATTGATGGATCTTAGGGAGCAGGCTGGAGTATATTTGTTGATTAAGGAGGACATGTGGGGGGGGGGCAGCATTCGTAAGGGCTTTGTAGGTCTGGGTAAGAATTTTGAATTTAAGTCTACTGTGAATGTATACATATATAGACACATATATACGGTACATATTTATATAAATACATATACATATTTAGACATATATATGTATGCATCTCTATGTTAAAGCTTTTTGCGTGCCTTTTTTTCTAACATTTGAGATATTTATTATGAATGCTTCTGCTAGACTCAGTCACCTAAGTCGCCGATCTACATCAGCTGCTCCGCTCTGCCAGTCTCTACACTGGCTCCCCATACACTCCAAAATACAATTTAAAGTATTAACCCTAACTTACAAAGCACTCTAACTCCCAACTATATTTCCTCTCTCGTCATGAAATATTCCCCATCCCTTCCTCTTCGATCAACCTCTGACCTACGTCTCTGAATTAATTTTTTAATTATTTTAAAGTGCCATAAAACATTTTGAGTTACGTGCATGTTATAAAAGGGTTAACTGAGGTAAATCAAGGTGTGAAAAAAAGTATAAAAAAAGCTTATAAGTATTTTAATAAAATTTCCAAAAATCTGCAAAATTACTTACACTTTAGTGTTGCCAGGTGTAGCCCGCTCCACCAGCCTTATCAGTGTCTTACTCCAAACCATGAGGTATCATGTAACAAAGTGTGCATATGAGGATAATAATTTTTGCAAGAAAGGGGGTGTTGAGGAGAGACAAACTGCTATTGTTTGTTGCCAAGAGGCTTGTTTGTTTCCATGGGTATAATGTCACATACTTTGTGAAAGCTTCAGCATTATACTGTGCATTGCTTAAGTCAGGTATCATGTGACTTTGCCCCCTATTGTGCATGTGCACGAGTGCATTCTGCCATAGCTATGACCTGGATAGCATCTTCCATATATGGAAAATTTGCCTGAATTAAATGAGTTAATGGAAGTGGAGCGCCCTCTAGTGGGCCTGTAGCAAAACTAAGGGACAAATGACTTGAAGTCTGGATGGTTCTAGGTGCTACAATGTTGCAAGTGCGGGGGCGGGGATTTCTACTCACCTTTAAAGGTTCTTGTTGCAGTAGATCCGGCCTCTTTGTTCCTGTGTCCAGACTTCAAGAAGAGCTTTGATCCAGTGTTCTGTCAGCGTGATTAAGAGTGCAAAGAGGAAGTCTGTCCCACTGAAGAGATATGCAGCACTGGTGAAGGAGGTTCCAGGGATGCGAGGCCCTGCAGGAGAAGGGGAAGAATCAGGTTCTTAGGGAGTTGTACCCCCCACCCTCCATGCTAGACCCTCTATTAGGCCAGGGGCAGGCTCCAAGTCCACATTTAGGAGGGGACTGGGTATCCAAAGAAGGGTAGAGGAGCAGGGAGCTCAGCAGGAGCCTAGTACATAGGATCACAATGCCCCAGGATTGCTAGGGGTTCCCTCTCTAATTAGTGGGCAGGCTCTAACTGTTAAAAGGCCCACTGGTAATGAGACAGCTCCGGTGGGCCCCGGGTCCATTCAATCTACACTGCAGCAACCGGCAGCTAGTACTGCAGTTGCTCAAGTTACCCCCATTGTTGGTGCTGCTGTCGGTGTGGTTCTTAACGCAGCAGGGATAGACCCAGTGGCGGAGGCTTGGTTGGTCACATGCCAGCAGCTGAGGGCCTTACTTCCTGGAGCCTTGGAATCTGTCGCCACATTGCCCCAGTCCCAGGTAACTGTGTTGTCTCCGAGTGTGGCTGGGGCAGGCGGTGACGGCACTGAGGTGGGGGAGGTACCATTGCTTTCGATGGGTGGGCCTCCATCTTCAACTAGGCCATGTTGCACATCCCGGCTGGCTCTGCCCCTTGTTTGACACATCATGTGCTTCCTCCCCTTGTGACTCATCCAGTGGGGAGGAGCATGGACATGCAAGGAGACAGTGGCGGCCTAGCAGCAGAGACAGGAGAGGGTCTACTTCTGGAGGTGTGGGGAGACTCCGGGTGGAGGATGGTGCTCCTGAGGGGAGAGTGGTCAGGTGCGCAGGTAGGAAGGCACAAACTAAGAGTCCGGAAGGAAGGAGTGGCAGAGTGGTGGTAGATGGAGCATGTGGGGGCCGGCAGGGCCAGGGTGAACATGTCAGCAGGGGTATGACTGGCACAGGGGCTGATAATGGGAGCACACATGCGGGTATATTGGGCAATGAGCAAGGCAGGCATAACTTGACAGCCAATATGCACAGGGGCAGCAGCATAGTTGCGCTGCAGTGTCAGGAGACGTTGGTGACTGCAATAGGGCATTCTGTGAGTGTGAGTGAAAACTTGATAAGGAGGGCAGTGGCATCTGCTTTAGGCATGAATGGGACAGATGGTAATGGGGAGCAGTTGTCTGGGGGAGTTGTAACAGGGAGTCCCTCAGGGGTCTCATCTTGTACCCAGAGTACTCCCTATATTCCTTTATCTCCCCAGGCTGTCGGGCCGGATACAGTGGTGTCTCAGATGGCATCTGCAAGCAACCAAGGAGCAGCTGGGTCTCAACCAGTCACCCCCTCTACATCCACTATGACAGGACAGATCAGGGCTGAACCTACGCCACCATTGGCCCCCAGCGGTGAGTACCTACTTGGCACTTACACACATGTAGAACACAGTACATCTTCTAGTGATTCAGGTTCAGAGAGTGAAGGGGACCTGGGGTTAGTGGGTAAAGGCCAAAAGAAGATGTTTAAGATGATAAAAAAATTAGTGGCAGTGCAGTTGAAAAGTAAGGTGGCGCAGGCAGCGGGGTCAGAAATGGTTCTATTTGTAATGGAGGGGTCCGTGAGTCCTGCTCTTGGGGGCATGACTGTAGCATGGAGGGTGGCGTCTCTTTATGGGCATTTGAAGTCGAAAGTGGTGAAAAGGATTTAAGATGGGCACTATGTGAACATCTTTGAACTTTCACCTGAGGCTTGCAGGGCGAAAGAAAGGGTGGCAAATGGCACAGGCCCTAAGAAAGTACAGAGGCCATAGACCTACGAGGAATGGCAACTGTGTTTCAGGGTGCTGGAGACCTGCTAATTGGATAAATGGCAGACTCAAGGGCACAACCTGAGGACACGATTGCCGATTTTCACACTAGGTTTAAGGAAGGCGCATGGCGGGAGTACAACATGGCCTTCCGCAGAAAGATTGTAGGGAATCCCCTGCTTCATTTTGGTACCCAGGATCTGCATCTGTGGTCCAAATTGGGGCTGAGGGGGCTAATGTACCGCCTTCTGGGTCCCACGCTAGTTCTGCCCGTCCAGGTCCTCGTCCTAAGAGACAGGGCGGGAGTGTTGGAAGTTCCAAGAAGAGTTGCTCCTTTCATTACATCTGCAAGTTCTGCAGCGGACCACACCCCGGGGTCGAATGCAACAAGAAAAGAGGGGGCCGGGAGTGAGAGACAGTCCTCAAAAGGGGGTCCTGGAAACAAGGGCGCCAACGCCCCTTAAGCCAGAGGCCATGTCCATCTGTTTGTCACATTACCCGGACAGGGATGTGGCTGGGCTTCTCAGGCAGGAGTTAGTTGAGGGGTTTAGGATTCCGGTGTCAGGCCAGGTGGTGGGTTCCATGGTGCATAGGAATTTGAAATCTGCCTATGAATTTCCCGGGTGGTAAGGGATAAGTTGGCCAAGGAATTATCTTTGGGTAGGTCGGCAGGCCAATTCTCGGTTAAGCCAATTACAGATTTGGTAGTGTCTCCTTTGGGGGTCGTGCCAAAGAAAGACATGGGCAAGTTTAGGCTAATACACCACCTGTCCTACCCAAAGGGGGCATCGTGGAACAATGTCATTGACACCGAGCTCAGCTCGGTGCATTAACAGTCCTTTGACATGGCTCTGGAGCTAGTCAGAGTTAAGGGACCGGGAGCTTTGATAGTCAAGCTGGACATAGAATCAGCTTTCCGGCTGCTCCCCTTGCATCAGTCTGCGTTTCGGCTGATGAGCATGAAGTTCGAAGGCAAATTCTACGTCGATAGATGCCTGCCCATGGTGTGCTTTCTGTCATGCACTCTATTCAAGAGTTTGTTTCTACACTGGGTAGTACAGAAAACGTCAGGGGGTGGGGCTGTGGCCCACTACTTGGACGATTTCCTACTGGTGGGAAGTGCTGGCTCAATGGAATGTGAGAACCTGATGGAGATCATGCACAACATGATGGGTAGATCGGGGTTCCGTTGGCAGCTGACAAGACATAGGGCCCATGTACATGTCTAACTTTCTTGGGCATTGAAATAGACACAGAGGCAGCTGTTTGTAGACTTCCAAAAGACAAGATTGACCGCTTGTTAGAGGTGGTTTTGTCAGTTGGGAGGGCAACCTGGGTATCCCTTAAGGAGTTACAGTCCTTGCTTGGCCTCTTAAATTTCCCTGGCAGGGCCATTCCTATGGGGAGGGTCTTTAACAGTAGATTGGAGGAGCAACTAAAATGTCCTCTGGGACAAGCTAGTCAGTTCAGAGTGTCACAGGGCATGAGGGATGACCTCATTGTGTGAGAGGAATTTCTAAAGAAATTCAACGGCACGTGTTTGTGGCGAGACAGGCCCAGGTCCAATCAAGTGCTGCACTTGTTTACTGATGCAGGTATGGCTATGGGGCTTACCTAGATGGGTCTTGGAACGCAGCTCCATGGCCCCAGGACTGGATTTCTACAGGCCTCACTAAGAATCTGACGTTGCTGGAATTGTTCCCTGTTTTGTGGCAGTTGAGCTATAGGGTAACGTATTGGCTAACAAATCTGTAGTGTTTTGTTTGCATAATTTGAGTGTGGTGTACGCCATTAACACGTTATCCGCTTCTTCGCCTTGGGTAGTTAAATACTTGAGACATTTGGTGTTGCGCTGCCTGCAGCTGAACATTTGCTTTGTGGCACGGCACGTGCCGGGGGTGCAAAATGTGATAGACTGGGAAACTATTATCCCTCTAATTTGGGCATCCATGGCTCCTAAGACTTGGAAAACTTATGAGAGTTACTGTAAGGGATGGAAGAGTTTTGCTAGCCAGCAGGGGTTTGTGGTTCATAAGGCATCTCAGATACAGGTGTTGGAATGGTTGGCGTGGTTGCGCAAGGAAGGGATCTCAAAATTAGCGGTGCAGAGTAGGTTAGCTGCAATGTCTTTTTTTAATAAAACATTTGGTATTGCTAACTTCTCTGGGTCATTCCTGGTTAGGCAGGTGTTGAAGGGGTGGGGCCATGTGGACCCACGCCCTAAGAACCACAGGGAACCCATCACGCTTCTACGTCTACATGAGCTGATCGTGTGCTTCAATGATGTATGCTCCTCAGCGTTTGAGGTCTTATTATTTTGCATGGTGTTCGCATTCACTGGGGCTCTTAGGATTGGGGAGTTAGTAGCGTCATTGTGCACTGGAGGTGCGGGTGGTATACTACGCGAACATGTGCGGCCCGCAGAGAATGGGCTCATGTTGCTTATACCTAGATGAAAGACTGATCAAATGGGTAAAGGGGTGTGGCTGTTACTAGACAGGCTGGACGGAGAGGTTTGCTGTCCGGTTCAGAATTTTGAGGAGTTCTGTAGGGTTTGGCTGGAGGGCCCCCTACAGTTGCTCATTCATGAGGATGGGTCATCCTTATCTATCTTCCAGTTCAGAAAGGTCCTTGCTAGGGCAGTGGTGGCTGCGGGTTTGGATTCATCTAAGATAGGGTCTCACTCGTTCCGTATTGGGGCGGCAACGAGAGCTGCTGCAAGCAGTTCTATCAAAGATATACAGCGGTTAGGCCGCTGGAAGTGAGGGAGATACAAACTGTATATTCGCCCACTGCATGGAGAAAAACTGGAGGGACGATAGTCCCGTGGGTTGGACTCCCTCTCCTTTAGTGGCAAAGGGATTGTGAGGGTCGCTCAGAGGTTATCCTGTTGGGTAATCATTGCTGTTGTGCTGCGGCAAGGGAAGGATACACAATTGTTTGTGGTTAAGTGGGTTGAACCGAGGGGCCAACTCATGTATGGATAGTGGGGCACTCATTCATTCATTGGGCGGCCATCAGGGCGCTGCGTCTACTGGATGAGCAGCAGCTGGGATTTCTGTTGTTGAGAGCCAACATTCGTTGCCTGGGCCGAAGGGGGTTGTCATGGGATGAGTTGCCAGCTCTCCTCTAGGATGCTCACAGGAGGTGTGGGAAACCTCACATTGTGGTTTTGCATTTAGGGGGCAATGACTTAGGGTCTGTCCCAGCTTTGGATCTTATAGAAAAGATGGTTTCTGACTTGCGGTGGGTGTATGCTTTGGCTCCAGGGTGTGCAAGTAGGTTGGTCCAATGTGGTTGCACGGCTGCATTGGAGATACATTGTGACACAAAGGGCGGCATACAATGTCAAGAAGAAAGTCAATAGAGAGGTGGGGAGAGCGGTCACGGCCTTGGGCGGCTTCATCATCAGGGATGACTCTATTACGGCCGACAATAAGGCTCTCTATCGCCCTGATGGTATTCACCTGGCAGATGCTGGGGTTGACATTTTTCTGGCAGACATCAAAAAGGCATTATTAAATGTTATATATATATATATATATATATATATATATATATATATATATATATATATATATATATATATTTTTATCTGGTTGTTATGTGTTTGGTTATTACTTGCAGAGCTAGTTGGTTTTTATAGGTGGTGGCAATTGGGCAGTGATCTGTTCTCTTTTGGTGGTCAGCCAGGGCCCTTGAGAGTGGGCAGAGAGGGATATGAATGACGTCCTGAGATGGGGGAGGGACGCCCACCAGGTGCCGACCTGGGGGTACTCCCCCTTTATGAATCTTTGGGTGAAGATCTCTAGAGTTTGCAACTATCTCTCTCTGCCATTTGAGCGCAAGCAACCTGTGCTCCGCTGCAGTCCCCGAAGGGGGACCCTGGTTGGCTGGCAGTAGGGGTTAGGTTAGGAATTAGATGCCGCCAGTAACTTTTACTGAACTTGTTACAAGTTACAAAAATTTGTAAAGTTGCCTGATATGGCATTTTGCCGTGATAAAGGTTTATGTTAATAAACCGACCGTGACCAGCCTTTCCCCACATATGGTGTTCTGTATTTATTTTAGTAAGGTATAATAGAAAAATTAGACGTAATAGGAGGTTTGTCCCTTATGAGGGTTAAAAAAGAAACAATTTTGCAGGTAAGTTTTGGCTGCATTATATATTTAGAAACTTATGTTAGTTCATACAGTTTTATGTCCCTTTAAGATTGCAATTGTACGTTCTCAATATCCATAATTACATTATATTAAGAATGTGCAATCACATATATATTAATACATAACACGTTGCAATATTGTGAAATATGAAAAATGCAACATCGCGATCACAATATTAAGAAATATGAATATTGTGATAGCGAATGTGCTTTTTCAATATAACATAAATATGAATATTGAGATTGCACAATCCCAATCCTAAAATAAGTAAAAATACATGCCTAAAGACACAACAGAAGATTAATACAATCACACTTAACATTATAAGAAAAACACACAAAAAGATGTGTATATATAGGAGCGCCCTGTGTATACAAGTTATATCAACAGCTGTTACAATATCAACAGCAATCAGGCATTAAAAGTACATGATATTAATAAAACCATCAAAAGGATTTATTGCATACAAATACGATCCTATGAATCAGTACGTCAGTCAGGAGTTGCAGCCTTCTCACATAACACAGCACTGGAGGCTGGATGAAACTGAATATAAAGATAAAAAAGAAGAAAGAGGCGCAAACCCCTTTAAGCCCTCAAACATGTGAGGTATTTGCAGACACAGTAAAACCAAAAGCAATCAGATGCTCAATGGGATCAGTTGTTAATGACCACCGAACTTCCTCTTCCCCAAACGATATGATTAACATGAAATCTCAGGAGACCACAAAGTTTGCTGGTTCCCATGTACATTAGAAGTCACATAAAACAGTTCAGTACATAAAGCACGCCAAAACCAATACTGCACCAAACTGTTAGGTGAAAAAGCCGGCTCCCATATAGCTGGTGTGTGCGGCATGGCGTGAAGATGGTGGACGGGGCTTAACAGATTTCGTAGGATGTCTTCCTACTTCGTCAGAGGCTGCCCACACTCTGGCTAATCCGTCTTCTTATGCAAATCCTTACATTGTATACCGGATACGATTGGTTATTCATGCACAGCTGTTTAGGAAAACATATACAATGGACTGCACAATCTAACCTGTATTTAACTACTATTTAACAACAGATATGGTAAAACTTAATGCCTCATATTGCATAATCATACTAATTCGAAAAATATATACTCTTCAGCACCAATTATTAAAAAACCTAAAAAGTGAAATAGACCTATACCTAAAATGTTATTAACACTCAGTATAGCTAAAACATGAATAAATATAATACATACTATATTTCATGTATTCTTATCAATCCACTGATAACTGATAAACTTATAAAACACATATATCAATGGTAATAATCAGATCCCACATTTTATATTAAAATTAAAATTAGAATAAATATCAGTCTGATGAAAGTTTAATAAACAATACAATTCCAGATAATACAATTTTTAAAATTTAATTGATTAAAAATTCATATCTAAAAACCATAATAATATTTATATTTAAAAAACTATATTAAAATACCCCCTCCATACCAAATTCCAACTATATAACTAAACCCAAAAGTCCATAGAATAATTTAATAGTACTAACACAGATTTACCAGGATGGAATAACCAGATTAAAAGAATACATCCTAGTAATCCATACCCCGATATTTATTCATCAATAAGGAAGGCCGCAAGATCAATTTCTCTATTCATCCCCCTGGGCTCCATTGAGCCCAAAGTATGAATCCAGAAAGTTTCTCTGCATCTCAGAGTAATTAATCTGTTTCCCCCTCTGGTGTCTAGTGAAATCCTTTCAATAGCTTTAACTTTTAAACTACTGGGGTCTTGGTTGTGAGATTCATAGAAGTGGGCTGAGACCCCATGGTTAAGAACCCCTTTCTCTATATTCACTGTGTTAGTACTATTAAATTATTCTATGGACTTTTGTGTTTAGTTATATAGTTGGAATTTGGTATGGAGGGGGTATTTTAATATAGTTTTTGAAATATAAATATTATGGTTTTTAGATATGAATTTTTAATCAATTCAATTTTAAAAACTGTATTATCTGGAATTGTATTGTTGATCAAACTTTCATCAGACTGATATTAATTCTAATTTTAATTTTAATATGAAATGTGGGATCTGATTATTACCATTGGTATATGTGTTTTATAAGTTTATCAGTTATCAGTGGATCGATAAGAATACATGAAATATAGTATTTATTATATTTATTCATGTTTTAGCTATACTGAGTGTTAATAACATTTTAGGTATAGGTCTATTTCACTTTTTAGGTTTTTTAATAATTGGTGCTGTAAAGTAGTGATGTTGCGAACCTAAAATTTTGGGTTCGCGAACGGCGAACGCGAACTTCCACAAAAGTTTGCGAACCGGTGAACTGCCATAGACTTCAATAGGCAGGCGAATTTTAAAACCCACAGGGACTCTTTCTGGCCACAATAGTGATGGAAAAGTTGTTTCAAGGGGACTAACACCTGGACTGTGGCATGCCGGAGGGGGATCCATGGCAATACTCCCATGGAAAATTACATAGTTGATGCAGAGTCTGGTTTTAATCCATAAAGGGCATAAATCACCTAACATTCCTAAATTGTTTGGAATAACGTGCTTTAAAACATCAGGTATGATGTTGTATCGATCAGGTAGTGTAAGGGTTACGCCCGCTTCACAGTGCCCAGTGTAGGTGATATACCTGCCCTGACCATGCTTTGCAGACCAGGTATCAGTGGTCAGATGGACCCTTGCCCCAACACTGTGTGCCAGACATGCCATTATAGCAGACTTATATGGCTTTGGCGTTGCTTTTTGGTAATTAGAAGGCTGCTAAATGCCACTGCGCACCACACGTGTTTTATGCCCAGCAGTGAAGGGGTTAATTAGGGAGCATGTAGGCAGCTTGTAGAGTTAATTTTAGCTTAAGTGTAGTGTAGTAGACAACCCAAAGTATTGATCTAGGCCCATTTTGGTATATTTCATGCCAACATTTCACCGCAAAATGCGATCAAATTTAAAACAATTGTTCACTTTTTCACAAACTTTAGGTTTCTCACAAAAATTATTTACAAACAACTTATGCAATTATGGCATAAATGGTTGTAAATGCTTCTCTGGGATCCCCTTTGTTCAGAAATAGCAGACTTATATGGCTTTGGCGTTGCTTTTTGGTAATTAGAAGGCTGCTAAATGCCACTGCGCACCACACGTGTTTTATGCCCAGCAGTGAAAGGGTTAATTAAGGAGCATGTAGGCAGCTTGTAGAGTTAATTTTAGCTTAAGTGTAGTGTAGTAGACAACCCAAAGTATTGATCTAGGCCCATTTTGGTATATTTAATGCCACCATTTCACCGCCAAATGCGATCAAATTTACAAAAAACTTAAATTTTTCGCAATTTTAGGTTTCTCACTGAAATTATTTACAAACATTTTGTGCAATTATGGCACAAATAGTTGTAAATGCTTCTCTGGGATCCCCTTTGTTCAGAAATAGCAGACATATATGACTTTGGCATTGCTTTCTGGTAATTAGAAGGCCGCTAAATGCTGCTGCGCATCACACGTGTATTATGGCTAGCAGTGAAGGGGTTAATTAGGTAGTTTGTAGGGAGCTTGCAGGGTTAATTTTAGCTTTAATGTAGAGATCAGCCTCCCATCTGACACATCAGACCCCCTGATCCCTCCCAAACAGCTCCCTTCCCTCCCCCACCCCACAATTGTCCCTGCCATCTTAAGTACTGGCAGAAAGTCTGCCAGTACTAAAATAAAAGGTTTTTAAAAAAAAAAATATTTTTTTTAGCATATTTACATATGCTGTGGTGTAGCATCCCCCCTTAGCCCCCAACCTCCCTGATCCCCCCCCAAAAGAGCTCTCTAACCCTCCCCATCTGCCTTATTGGCGGCCATCTTGGGTACTGGCAGCTGTCTGCTATTATTTCACAGTCAAAAAAGTGTTGTTTTTTTTAAATGTACACTACTGTTACACCAGATATGAGTGGTGGCACTGGGCAAGTGGGCACAGTATACGCTGTAAGCCTGACACACACGCTGGCAGGCAGGCAACTGCAATTAGATTACACAGGGAAAAAAAAAAAAAAAAGCAGACTGATGTTCTAGCCCTAAAAAGGACTTTTTGGGGTGCTGTCCTTACAGCAGAGATCAGATGAGTCCTTCAGGACTGAAGTGGACACTGAATACACTAGCCTAGCTATCGATTTCCCTATTAAATCAGCAGCAGCTACACTGTCCCTCCTCTCACTAAGAATGCAGCTTCCAAATGAATCTAAAATGGATGCTGTCCAGGAGGTGGGAGGGTCTGGGAGGGAGGGTCTGCTGCTGATTGGCTGTAATGTGTCTTCTGACTGTGAGGTACAGGGTCAAAGTTTACTCAATGATGACGAATAGGGGGCGGATCGAACATCGCATATGTTCGCCGTCCGCGGCGAACATGCTATGTTCGTCGGGAACTATTCGCCGGCGAACTATTTGTGACATCACTACTGTAGAGTATATATTTTTCGAATTAGTATGATTATGCAATATGAGGCATTAAGTTTTACCATATCTGTTGTTAAATAGTAGTTAAATACAGGCTAGATTGTGCAGTCCATTGTATATGTTTTCCTAAACAGCTGTGCATGAATAACCAATCGGATCTGGTATACAATGTAACGATTTGCATAAGAAGACAGATTAGCCAGAGTGTGGGCAGCCTCTGACGAAGTAGGAAAACGTCCTACGAAACGTGTTAGGCCCCGCCCACCGTATTCACGCCACGCCGCACACACCAGCTTTATGGGAGCCGGCTTTTTCACCTAAAAGTTTGGTGCAGTATTGGTTTTGGCGTGTTTTATTTACTGAACTGTTTTATGTGACTTCTAATGTACATGGGAAACAGCGAACTTTGTGATCTCCTGTGATTTCATGTTAATCATATCGTTTGGGGAAGAGGAAGTTCGGTGGTCATTATTAACTGATCCCATTGTGCATCTGATTGCTTTTGGTTTTACTGTGTCTGCACATACCTCACATGTTTGAGGGCTTGTAGTGTGAGTGTTTTATCGTCATTGAATAAAATTTCTGCTATGTTCATAAAACTGCACTTAGAGGGGTTTGCGCCTTTTTCTTCTTTTTTATCTTTACACTTAACATTATACTATACAATCTCCCAGCTCCTATAGTTTTAATAGAAAGTTTTTTTTTGTTTTTTTGTCTTTATTAACAAAGTTGATTGCAGAAATAATAAATATATAGGCGTTCTGTGGGAGTTTACTAGGTGTTCAATGGGAGTAACCTGTATTTTAATTGGGAAACATCACTGTGGGTTTCTAATAAGCCATTTCAGTATCATCTGCTTTCCAGTGGTGATATTTCCCAGTGTGACAAATCTAGTGAATGTACAGTGAAATGGAATATACAGATTATAGCATGATTTGAAGTGTTACTACACAGAAAACATTTTACATTTCTGCAGACGCACAGTTTTTTATTTTTTGTAATACACTTTAAAGACATAACTGCCCCCCCCCCCCCGCCTACATTGCAGCTCAGTGGCCGGCTGACTTTTACTGAAGTTGCGAACCTCATTATATCCTATGGGAGACACATCGCCATTCGTCAGCACAACAAGGTTCAGCCCACTTTTTTTAGAATATATCAACAGAAAAACAGACTGCAAGCTTGGTTAACACAAACCAGGAATTTCGCGTCTGCATGATGATGTCTTGAATATCAAGGCTCCTAGCTCATGCCTATCTTGTCACACCAATTTTTAAACACTACACCTTTTCAGAGAGTCAGCAGTGGCTTGTATGACACACATTAAGTCTTCACAGACACAACACACATCATTGGCAGATCTCTACGCTTGAGCACTTGTGCACGGGCTCTCACAGCATATGTGCGTATGCTGCTAAAAGAAACTTGCTAGAAGCATTTTTGCTAATGGAAATATATTTTAAAAATGCCTAAATTTAAAACTGAAATGCACCCACGCACATTTCAGTTTTGACATTTCTATCCCTTTAATAAAGAAGATTAGCGAGACTTGACATCCCCTTTTTCATGGGATGCAAAAAGTCCCATTTTAAAATGTGGCCATTTGTGCTTTCTGGTTTAAGATTTAGCCGGTGCTAAACATAATTGTGTCGCACCAGCCTTGTTCCTTCAGGACTACAGTTCTTGGCTCTAAGAAAAGGAGAGAGAGCTACACAACTAGAAAGATTACTGTGTTCAGTGCACTTTGCTGCAAGAAAGAAAGCAATGTACAGACCATGCTACTATGCTGCAAGATGGTAGTGAAGGCAATTTGCAGCAACTGAATAGCAAAGTGGAAAAAGGTAGCTGCTAAACACCGGCATTGTAAAACTTTTTTTTTTTGCAAATTCAGGCCTAGATTTGGAGTTTTGTCGGTAACGACCCGAAAAACTAACGCCGGCTTTTTTCTGGCCGCACCATAAAAATAACTCTGGTA
Organism: Bombina bombina; assembly: GCF_027579735.1. Classification (NCBI taxonomy): domain Eukaryota; kingdom Metazoa; phylum Chordata; class Amphibia; order Anura; family Bombinatoridae; genus Bombina; species Bombina bombina. The sequence goes on along the minus strand of NW_026511897.1, from coordinate 20,968 downwards.
TCGAGAGTCCACATAAAGGCTGCGTTAGGCTCCAAAAAAGGAGCGTAGAGCATTTTTAACGCAGCTTCAACTCTCGATACCAGAGTTGCTTACGGACGCGGCCAGCCTCAAAAACGTGCTCGTGCACGATTCTCCCATAGGAAACAATGGGGCTGTTTGAGCTGAAAAAAAAACAAACACCTGCAAAAAAGCCGCGTTCAGCTCCTAACGCAGCCCCATTGTTTGCTATGCGGTAACCCTTCCTACGTCTGCACCTAACACTCTAACATGTACCCCGAGTCTAAACATCCCTAACCTTATACTTATTAACCCCTAATCTGCCACCCCCGCTATCGCTGACACCTGCATATTATTATTAACCCCTAATCTGCCGCTCCGTAAACCGCCGCTACTTACATTATCCCAATGTACCCCTAATCTGCTGCCCCTAACACCGCCGACCCCTATATTATATTTATTAACCCCTAATCTGCCCCCCACAACGTCGCCTCCACCTGCCTACACTTCTTAACCCCTAATCTGCCGACCGGACCTGAGCGCTACTATAATAAAGTTATTAACCGCTAATCCGCCTCACTAACCCTATCATAAATAGTATTAACCCCTAATCTGCCCTCCCTAACATCGCCGACACCTAACTTCAATTATTAACCCCTAATCTGCCGACCGAATCTCGCCGCTATTCTAATAAATGTATTAACCCCTAAAGCTAAGTCTAACACTAACACCCCCCCTAAGTTAAATATAATTTTAATCTAACGAAATAAATTAACTCTTATTAAATAAATTATTCCTATTTAAAGCTAAATACTTACCTGTAAAATAAATCCTAATATAGCTACAATATAAATTATAATTACATTGTAGCTATTTTAGGATTAATATTTATTTTACAGGTAACTTTGTATTTATTTTAACCAGGTACAATAGCTATTAAATAGTTAAGAACTATTTAATAGCTAAAATAGTTAAAATAATTACAAATTTACCTGTAAAATAAATCCTAACCTAAGTTACAAATAAACCTAACACTACACTATCAATAAATTAATTAAATAAACTACCTACAATTACCTACAATTAACCTAACACTACACTATCAATAAATTAATTAAATACAATTGCTACAAAGAAATACAATTAAATAAACTAGCTAAAGTACAAAAAATAAAAAAGAACTAAGTTACAAAAAATAAAAAAATATTTACAAACATAAGAAAAATATTACAACAATTTTAAACTAATTACACCTACTCTAAGCCCCCTAATAAAATAACAAAGCTCCCCAAAATAAAAAAAATGCCCTACCCTATTCTAAATTACTAAAGTTCAAAGCTCTTTTACCTTACAAGCCCTGAACAGGGCCCTTTGCGGGGCATGCCCCAAGAAGTTCAGCTCTTTTGCCTGTAAAAGAAAAAATACAATACCCCCCCCAACATTACAACCCACGGCGGTGTTAGGGGCAGCAGATTAGGGGTACATAAGGATAACGTAGGTGGCGGTCGGCAGATTAGGGGTTAAAAACATTTTTTCGAGTGTCGGCGATGTGGGGGGACCTCGGTTTAGGCGTACATAGGTAGTTTATGGGTGTTAGTGTACTTTAGAGCACAGTAGTTAAGAGCTTTATAAACCGGCATTAGCCCAGAAAGCTCTTAACTACTGACTTTTTTCCTGCGGCTGGAGTTTTGTCGTTAGATGTCTAAAGCTCACTTCAGAAACGACTCTAAATACCGGAGTTAGAGAAATCCCATTGAAAAGATAGGATATGCAATTGACGTAAGGGGATCTGCGGTATGGAAAAGTCGCGGCTGGAAAGTGAGCGTTAGACCCTATTTTGAGTGACTCCAAATACCGGCGGTAGCCTAAAACCAGCGTTAGGAGCCTCTAACGCTGGTTTTCACGGCTAACGCCAAACTCTAAATCTAGGCCTCAGTGTGAGTATAAATATATTAAAGAAAGAGAAAACAATACTATTCTACTTATCTACCTACCTTTTTATGGCAGAATACATATTGGGGCATTCAAATTAGATTGACATGCATATAATCCATGGAAACCGTGTAAGTACAAATTTAATTTAATATCTCAAATTTCCTCTAATTGTGTTGAACTGTGGCTATTTCTTCCTTCTCATGCAAAAAACAAACTATGAAGCTAGAACTTGTTTAAAACAGGGTGCCAAGATGCTACAAGGAAATCCTTTATGATTTTCATATAAACTAGAAGGAATAAAGTAATAGGGTAAAGTATACAGATACAAAGCCCCTTCATCTATACTCCTTGGGACCAGAAAAGGTTTGGATTTTGGCATTGTTTGCATTTTGGAATATTTGTATATTTGCTTTTGTAAAAACATAATTTATGTAAGAACTTACCTGATAAATTAATTTCTTTCATATTGGCAAGAGTACATGAGCTAGTGACATATGGGATATACAATCCTACCAGGAGGGGCAAAGTTTCCCAAACCTCAAAATGCCTATAAATACACCCCTCACCACACCCACAATTCATTTTAACAAATAGCCAAGAAGTGGGGTGATAAAGAAAGGAGTAGAAAGCATCAACAAAGGAAATTTGGAAATATTTGTGCTTTATACAAAAAATCATAACCGCCATAAAAAGGGTGGGCCTCATGGACTCTTGCCAATATGAAAGAAATGAATTTATCAGGTAAGTTCTTACATAAATTATGTTTTCTTTCATGTAATTGGCAAGAGTCCATGAGCTAGTGACATATGGGATATCAATACCCAAGATGTGGATCTCCACTCAAGAGTCACTAGAGAGGGAGGGAATAAAATAAAAACAGCCATATACCGCTGAAAAAAATTAGTCCACAACCCAAAAAAATAAGTTTATTTTCATTTGAAAGAAAAAAACTTAAATCAAAAGCAGAAGAATCAAACTGAAACAGTCGCTGCTTTGCAAATCTGATCAACTTTAGCTTCATTCTTAAAAGCCCATGAAGTGGAGACTGATCTAGTAGAATGAGCTGTAATTCTCTGAGGCGGGGCTTGACCCGACTCCAAATAAGCTTGATGAATCAAAAGCTTTAACCAAGAGGCCAAGGAAATAGCAGGGGCCTTCTGACCTTTCCTAGGACCAGAAAATATAACAAATAGACTAGAAGTCTTCCTGAAATCTTTAGTAGCTTCAACATAATATTTCAAAGCTCTCACCACATCCAAAGAATGTAAGGATCTTTCCAAAAGATTCTTAGGATTAGGACACAAGGAAGGGACAACAATTTCTCTACTAATTTTGTTAGAATTCACAACCTTAGGTAAAAATTCAAATGAAGTCCGCAAAACCGCCTTATCCTGATGAAAAATCAGAAAAGGAGATTCACAAGAAAGAGCAGATAGCTCAGAAACTCTTCTAGCAGAAGAGATGGCCAAAAGGAACAACACTTTCCAAGAAAGTAGTTTAATGTCCAAAGAATGCATAGGCTCAAATGGAGGAGCCTGTAAAGCCTTCAGAACCAAATTAAGACTCCAAGGAGGAGAAATTGATTTAATGACAGGCTTAATACGAACTAAAGCCTTTACAAAACAGTGTATATCAGGAAGTATAGCAATCTTTCTATGAAATAAAACAGAAAGAGCGGAGATTTGTCCTTTCAAGGAACTTGCAGACAAACCCTTATCCAAACCATCCTGAAGAAACTGTAAAATTCTAGGAATTCTAAAAGAATGCCAAGAAAATTTATGAGAAGAACACCATGAAATGTAAGTCTTCCAAACTCTATAATAAATCTTTCTAGAAACAGATTTACGAGCTTGTAACATAGTATTAATCACTGAGTCAGAGAAACCTCTATGACTTAGTACTAAGCGTTTAATTTCCATACCTTAAAATTTAATGATTTGAGATCCTGATGGAAAAACGGACCTTGAGATAGTAGGTCTGGCCGTAATGGAAGTGGCCAAGGCGGGCAACTGGACATCCGAACCAGATCCGCATACCAAAACCTGTGTGGCCATGCTGGCCCCACCAGCAACACAAATGATTGTTCCATGATGATTTTGGAAATCACTCTTGGAAGGAGAACTAGAGGCGGGAAGATGTAAGCAGGATGATAACACCAAGGAAGTGTCAGCGCATACACTGCTTCCGCTTGAACATCCCTGGACCTGGATAGGTATCTGGGAAGTTTCTTGTTTAGATGAGAGGCCATGAGATCTATCTCTGGAAGACCCCACATCTGAACAATCTGAGAAAACACATCTGGATGGAGAGACCACTCCCCTGGATGTAAAGTCTGGCGGCTGAGATAATCCACTTCCCAATTGTCTAACCCTGGGATATGCACCGCAGAGATTAGACAGGAGCTGGATTCCGCCCAAACAAGTATTCAAGATACTTCTTTCATAGCTTGGGGACTGTGAGTCCCACCCTGATGATTGACATATGCCACTGTTGTGATATTGTCTGTCTGAAAACAAATGAACGGTTCTCTCTTTAACAGAGGCCAAAACTGAAGAGCTCTGAGAATTGCACAGAGTTCTAAAATATTTATTGGTAATCTCGTCTCTTGAGATTTCCAAACCCATTGTGCTGTCAGAGATCCCCAAACAGCTCCCCAACCTGAAAGATTTGCATCTGTTGTGATCACAGTCCAGGTTGGCCGAACAAAAGAAGCCCCTTGAACTAAACGATGGTGATCTATCCACCATGTCAGAGAGTGTCACACATTGGGATTTAAGGATATTAATTGTGATATCTTTGTATAATCCCTGCACCATTGATTCAGCATACAAAGCTGAAGAGGTCTCATGTGAAAACGAGCAAAGGGGATGGCGTCCGATGCTGCAGTCATGAGACCTAAAACTTCCATGCACATAGCCACTGAAGGGAATGACTGAGACTGAAGGTGCCGGCAGGCTGCAACCAATTTTAAACTTCTCTTTTCTGTTAGAGACAGAGTCATGGACACTGAATCTATCTGGAAGCCTAAAAAGGTGACCCTTGTCTGAGGAATCAAGAAACTCTTTGGTAAATTGATCCTCCAACCATGTTTCCGAAGAAACAACACTAGCTGATTCGTGTGAGATTCTGCAGAACGTACCAAGCTAGTACCAAGATATCGTCCAAATAAGGAAACACCACAATACCCTGTTCTCTGATTACAGAGAGTAGGGCACCCAGCCTTTGAAAAGATTCTTGGAGCTGTTGCTAGGCCAAATGGAAGAGCAACAAATTGGTAATGCTTGTCTAGAAAAGAGAATCTCAGAAACTGATAATGTTCTGGATGAATCGGAATATGAAGGTATGCATCCTGCAAGTATATTGTCGACATATAATGTCCTTGCTGAACAAAAGGCAGAATAGTCCTTATAGTCACCATCTTGAAAGTTGGTTCTCTTACATAACGATTCAAAATTTTCAGATCCAGAACTGGTCTGAATACATTTTCCTTCTTTGTGACAATGAATAGATTTGAATAAAACCCCAAACCTTGTTCCAGAAGAGGAACTGGCATGATTACCCCTGAAGACTCCAGGTCTGAAACACACTTCAGGAAAGCCTGAGCTTTTACTGGATTTACTGGGATACGTGAGATAAAAAATCTTTTCACAGGAGGTCTTACTCTGAATCCTTTTCGATACCCTTGAGAGACAATGCTCTGAATCCATTGATTTTGAACAGATTTTATCCAAATATCCTATTAGCAAGAGTAGAAATAGCCCCATCAACTTTGGTGATCTTTTCCCAAAACTCTATAGATTTTTCTGGTAAAGGATACAATTTTTTTAAACCTTGAAGAAGGAATAAAAGAAGGCTTATTCCATTCCTTAGAAATCATATCAGAAATAGCCTCAGGAATAGGAAAAACCCCTGGAGAAACTACAGGAGTTTTAAAAACAGCATTTAAACATTTATTAGACTGAACGTCAAGAGGACTGGTTACCTCAATATCCAAAGTAATTAACACTTCTTTTAATAAAGAACGCATATACTCAATTTTAAATAAATAAGTAGATTTGTCAGTGTCAATGTCTGAGAAAGGATCTTCTGAATCAGATAGATCCTCATCAGAAGAGGATAAATTATTATGTTGTTGGTCATTTGAAATTTCATCAACTAAATGAGAAGTTTTAAAAGACCTTTTACGTTTATTTGAAGGTGGAAATGCAGACAAAGCCTTCAAAATAGAATCAGAAACAAATTCTTTAAAATTTACAGGTATATCATGCACATTAGAAGTTGAAGGAACTGCAACTGGCAATGTACTATTACTAATGGATACACTATCTTCATGTAAAAGTTTATCATGACAACTATTACAAATGACATTCGGCGAGATAATTTCTACAATTTTACAACAAATGCACTTAGCTTTGGTAGAACAGATGTCATGCAGCAATGTTCCAGTAGAAACTTCTGAGGCAGGATCAGGTTGAGACATCTTGCAAAATGTAAGATAAAAAACAACATATAAAGCAAAATGATCTATTTCCTTATATGACAGTTTCAGGAATGGGAAAAAATGCAAATAGCATAGCCCTCTGATAGAGAAAAAAGCAAGAGGCAAACATCAATGGGGTATTGAAATAATGAAAAAAATAACCGTCATAGACGTACTTTTTCGCGCCAAAATTTTTTTCGCGCCAAGAATAACGCATTAAAGTTTAGCATTTGGCGCACCCGCGGGCCTAATACCACCCGCAATTTGTAAGAAGTAGTCAATTGAAAAAAAGACTAAACCCCAGGTAAGAAATAAATTTCATTTTTAAAAGATGTTTATATTCCCCAAATATGAAACTGACAGTCTGCTGAAGGAAATACATGAACCTGACTCATGAAAAATATAAGTACAATACATATATTTAGAACTTTATATAAATGCATAAAGTGCCAAAACATAGCTGAGGTGTCTTAAGAAATAAAAAACATACTTACCAAAAGACACCCATCCACATATAGCAGATAGCCAAACCAGTACTAAAACAGTTATTAGTAGAGGTAATGGTAAATTGAGAGTATATCGTCGATCTGAAAAGGGAGGTAGGAGATGAATCTCTATGACCAATAACAGAGAACCTATGAAAAAGACCCCCGTTAGGGAAATCATCGTATTCAATAAGTGATACTCCCTTCACGTCCCTCTGACATTCTCTGTTCTCTGAGAGGAATCGGGCTTCAACAATGCTGAGAAGCGCATATCAACGTAGAAATCTTAGCACAAACTTACTTCACCACCTCCATATGAGGCAAAGTTTGTAAAACTGAATTGTGGGTGTGGTGAGGGGTGTATTTATAGGCATTTTGAGGTTTGGGAAACTTTGCCCCTCCTGGTAGGATTGTATATCCCATATGTCACTAGCTCATGGACTCTTGCCAATTACATGAAATAAATGGGATATTTTGGAGATGGGATGGGACTAAACCCAATCAATATTTTGCGTAATTTAAGCAATATTTACATGTCATTATACAGCTTATACTTGCAACCTAAAGGTAGTTTTATCACATTTTTAATACTATTATATACATAGTACTATCAGAAAGATAGTATATTACTGTAATCAGAAAGGTATTAGTTGTAATTTTAAATAATATATACTATCGTTTTCATGTAAGAACACAAAAACCAAAGCAAAGATGCAGGTAGAGAAGATTGTGACTTACTGGCAGGCAAAAATTGTAATTTTTAATAATGTTATTTAAAAAAAATATGAATAAAAAAGCCTGGATTTTAGAATAATTCTGGATTTGGGTATTTGTACCTGTATTAAGATATGTAGGCGTTCCTATTTGTTCACAATTGATTCAAGAGGGTAGAAGTGTTATAGCTGTTATATCCAGCTAAAATTAGCCTGAATACTAAGGAGGGATTCAGGATATTTGATAATGCCCAGGAAGTTGAGGAATTATTGAAGGAAGAAAGAAGTATGTAGTAATATTAATTATGTTAATGATTGTGAATATCTGGAAAGAGGGTAATTTGGATGTTAAAAAAAAACAGAACAAAGAGAAAAGGGAGGGAAGGGGAAGAAAGAAGGGGGAGAAAAAAAGTACATCTGTCCGGATCTTTTATGTCCTATAAGTTATGATTTGTAGGTTAGGTTCCTGGAATGTTGGGGGGAACACCTCTCCGGTCAAAAGTAAAGCCATTCTACAGCATTTTTATAGATTAAAAATTGATATTGGATTGATCCAGGAAACTCATTTGAAAGAAGAAGAAAGTAAAAAATGTAAATGGGGATGGGTGGGGGAAGTAATTTACACCCCTTGTTCTCAAAGTAAAAAAGGAGTAGCTTTTTTGTTTAGGAAATCACTCCAGTATAGAATTAAGAAAAATATTTTAGATGATTGGGGTAAATTTATTATTTTAGAAATTGACAAAAAACAACAATATTTAATTTTGTGGCCCTATTGATAGGAATACGGATTTTTGGAAATCCCTTCAGAATATATTGGCTGAATATCCTTCTCGTAAAAAATATTATTGGGGAAATTTTAATAGGGTTAATTTGCCATTGTTAGATAGACAAAAACATAATAAGATGGGCTCATATTGGCCATTCTGAGAATCCAAAAGGCTGAAGTCTTTAATCTATATTCTGGAGTTGACGAGATATCTGGAGACATCTCAACCCAGATTTAAAAGAGTATATTTATCTAAATCACATAACTCCTTTTCCAGAATAGATATGTATTTAGTTGGTAATTCATTAATATCGGCGGTAAATTCAGTGACTATTTCCCCATTCACAATTTCCGATCACGCACCTATTTTATTAAAATTACAAATAAATGAAAAATGTCCTTCTTTTAATATTTTTTTTAATTCCTAAATATTTATTTAATAACATTAAAGATTGTAATTTCTTAAATTAAAGATAAACAGAATACTTTCAATTAAACAATGGTTCTGTTCAGGATCCTAAAATTTTGTGGGAGGCTTTCAAAGTAGTAAGCAGGGGAGAAATTTTGGCCTATGGAATAAGAGAAAATAAAAAATATAATAAGCGTAGGATTCAGCTCACAAATCAGTTAACAACAAACAAGTATAAACAATATATTTAAAACACATTGCATGTTAGGTGGGAAAGCTATTTAATGGCCAAAACTCAAAGATATGTTTTTATAGAAGGAAGAAAAGGCGGAGATTAAAAGATACGGGAATTTTATAAGATGTGGGAATAAGGCTAAATTTGTAAACTCTTCCAAACAATTTAAATATATCACGTCATTAAAAATTCAGAACTGTCAGGTTTTCAAGTCAGAGGAGATTTTCAAGGCATTTAATCAGTATTATGAAAAATGATACTCTCCTATTCATGTTGATGAAGAAAACAAAGAAAGCTTTTGAAAGGAAACTAAAAATACCTAGAATAACAGCAGATCAAGATTTGACGATTAATCATCCAATTCAAATAGAAATATCAATTAAGATATTGAGGCCTACTTATCAAGCCGTCAACTTTCTTGCATTCGATGGCACCAATACGCTCGCCTGACATCGCCTAACATCGCGGTCACGGACCTGAAAACGCTCTCCATATTTATATAAAAAGCTGTCAAAAAGCCACGCACCAAGTACGGGGCGATGAGTAGCAGACTTTTGTTAACTAACAGTTATGGATCTCTGCTATTAAGCTTTTTCCCAGCTTTATTTATATACTGTCACTAAACACTGCCATTATACTAAAATGTTTAACCCCTATCCCGCCGTTCCCGGACCCCACCGCAACTAAATAAAGTTATTAACCTCTATCCTGCTGCTACCGGACCCCATCGCAACTCTAATAAACTTATTAACCCCTATCCCGCCACTCCTCGACACTGCCGCAACTAACTAAATGTATTAACCCCTATCCCTCCGCCCCCGGAGCCCACCGTAGCTAAATAAAGTTATTAACCCCTAAACCCCTGGCCTCCCACATCACTGCCACTTACTAAACCTATTAACCCCTAAACCGCCAGCCCCCCACATCGCCATAAACTAAATTAACCTATTAACCCCTAAACCTAACAACCCACTAAATTTATATTAAATATTAACTCATCCCTATCTTATAATAAATTAAAACTTACCTTTAGATTTAAATTAAACTATATTAAACTAATAATTAACCTACCCTAAATGTTATACTAAAATTACATTAAACTATATTAAACTATTAATTAATCTACCCTAACTGTTATACTAAAATTACATTAAACTACAAATTAAATTAAATATATTATATAGTTAAAAACCTAACCCTAGTCAAATAATTTAAATCTAATATTAAAAATTACAAAGTTACAAAAAACTAACAAATAAGTCACACAAAAAACTAACTAAGTTACACAAAAAACTAATAACTAAGTTACACAAAATAACAAACACTAAGTTACAACCCCCCCCCCACTAAATTACACAAAATAAAAAATAAATTATCAAATATTTAAACTAATTACACCTAATCTAAGAGCCCTATGAAAATAAAAAGCCCCCCCCCAAAAATAACCCCCCCCCTCAGCCTACAATAAACTACCAATGGCCCTTAAAAGGGCCTTTTGCGGGGCATTGCCCCAAAGAAATCAGCTCTTTTACCTGTAAATAAAAATACAAATACCCCCCAACAGTAAAACTCACCACCCACACAACCAACCCCCCAAATAAAAACATAATCTAAAAAACCTAAGCTCCCCATTGCCCTGAAAAGGGCATTTGGATGGGCATTGCCCTTAAAAGGGCATTTAACTCTTTTTCCGTGCCCAAACCCTAATCTAAAATTAAAACCCACCTAATAAACCCTTAAAAAACCTAACACTAATCCGCAAAGATCCACTTACAGTTTCTGAAGACCCGGCATCCATCCTCAACGAAGCGGCAGAAGTCCTCATCAAAGCGGCAGAAGTCCTCATCGAAGCCGGCAGAAGTCTTCATCCAACCAGGCAGAAGTCTTCATACAATCTGGCAGAAGTCTTCATCCAGACGGTGTCTTCTATCTTCATCCATCCGGCGCGGAGCGGCTTCATCTTCAAGACATCCGGCGTGGAGCATCCTCTTCTTTCGCCGTCTTTTTTACAATGAGGTTTCACTTTAAATTACATCATCCAAGATGGCGTCCCTTATATTCCGATTGGCTGATAGAATTCTAACCCCTAATAACTTTATTTAGTTGAGATAGGGGTTAATAGCTTTATTTAGTGGCGGTGGGGCATCAGATTAGGGTTTAATAAGTATAATGTAGGTGGCGGGGATGTCGGGGCATCAGATTAGGGGTTAATAAGTATAATGTAGGTGGCGGCGATGTTGGGGCGTCAGATTAGGGGTTAATAAGTATAATGTAGGTGGCGGCGATGTCGGGGCGGCAGATAAGGGGTGTTTAGACTCGGGGTACATGTTAGGGTGTTAGGTGTAAACATAACTTTTATTCTCCCATAGGAATCAATGGTATATCGGGCAGCAGCGAACATAAGCTTTCTCTGCTTTCAGACTCCCATTGATTCTTATAGCATCCGCGGCCTCCAGGGCGGCGGATTGAAAAGCAGGTACGCTGGGCCAGAATAGTGGCGAGCGTACCTGGTAGATATTTGTTAACTAGCAAAAGTAGTCAGATAGTGCCAAATTTGCATTTGGAACATCTGTAATGACATAAGCATCGATCTGTGTTGGACTGAGACCAGCAGATTGTATGTTATGTCACTGATATCAACTTTTGCTGGTCTGTAGACTTTGATAAATAAGGGGAATCAGGCTCGCCACAATTACGCTGCGGACGGCTTGATAAATAGGCCTCTTTACCTCTTACTAAAGCCTCAGGTCCTGATGGGCTCCCTGCAGAATTTTATAAAATTCTTGAAGATAAAATCAGCCCGCTACTATTAAATATATATGATTATAACTTTCTTAAAGGGAAGAACCCACCTTTATATTTTAAAGAGTCTAGAATTGTTTTGATATATGAAACCGGTAAAAATGTGCGAAGAAGTCGAATCATATCGCCCCATTTCATTATTAAATACAGATTACAACGTTTTAACACAATTTTTTTGCAAATAGACTACAAAAAATCATGGCACCTCTCATAGATCTGGATCAAACCGGTTTTATGAAAGAGAGCACTCTGATCTCAAATATCAGAAAGCTTGAGCTTATTATTGATCATTTTTTTTCTTTAAGGAAGAAAAGGGAGATATATGATAAAGATGTAGCAGTAATTACATTAGATACTCATAAGGCATTTTATTCTTTATCATGGGATCATTTATTCCCGTTCCTTTTTAAATATGGATTTACTGGTAACTTTTTGAATATTATACAAATATTATATAATTCCCAGACAGCGGTACTATGTGTAAATTAATTGTATTCACCTCACATTTTGTTAAGTAGGGTCTAGCCGTTTATCTTAGGGATAATATTACTGGAATAAAATGGAAAAAAATCTTTTTTAAGTTGGTCTTATATGCAGAGGATATGTGAGTGTTTACAGAAGACCTCTCCACTAATCTACTGATCGTTCTGAAGGCTTTAGAAGTGCTTAAATCCATTTTGGGTTTTTCAATAAACAAATATAAAACTGAAATAATTTGGTTAGTTACGTTTAATGTTCCCCAACGACTCCTTCTCAAGAAGCCCAAGAGGCAATGAAGTATCTTGGTTTAAAGTTTTCTAAAAATCAGAAGTGGTATACTTTGAACATCTCTCCTTTAATACAGTCTTTACAAAAAGATCTAGAAAATTGTACGGATTTTGCTTTATTGCTAGCGGGAAGAATACATTTATTTAAAATGGTTTGTTTTCCGAAATGTATTTATGTCTTTCAGGCTTTACCTATTTTTTTACTTAAGAAGGATATTGTTCAAATTAACTCATATATCTCGCTTTATTTAGCATAAAAAGAGACCAAGAATTGCTATCCATAGATTTACTGCTAATAAAAAATGTTTTTGGAAGGGCACTTCTGAATGTAGAAAAATATAATATTGATGTGCTTTTTGATTGGTTTATGGATATTGGACATTTTACACTATCAGATTATGAGAAAGCCTTGGTGTATCCTTGAAAGCCTTACCTCATATACCACTCAAAAATCTTTCCAAATTCATAAGAAATAATTGTATATTCAGAGAAACCTTTAAAGCATGGTACAGATTTTCTTCATTACTAGGTTTTAATTTAATTGAAATATATTTTTATTAATCACACTCTTCCAACAATGACATCAAAAAAGCGAAAGAGAAAATACAGATTTTCAATCAATAGAAAACATCAGATCTTGGGAAACTAAGTCACATTTCAAAGAGGAATGTCCTTCAATAGAATTTCTGATTCCAACAAGTTTCTTTTTTACTTGAGGTTTGTTCCAATGAGAATAGTCCCCCTCACTTTGTACGTTCTGCATTACATTTTCAGGCAAGAGTGTGTTATTTAGATATAAACACATGGTCCCTCAAACATTTTCTAAACAATGCCCATCATGTGTTGTCTATTTGGGGAACATGTAGTATGTAGGAGGCATGATCTTCAAAGATTCTCAGCCTCCTTAACAATAACTCAAAACTAAAACCATGTAAACATGAAAAACAATAATCAATGCACAAATCAAACTTATACCTTAATATTTAAGCGTTGTATTTTGTGTTTTTAACATATCAAAGAGTTGGTTTCTCATCTTATCTTGCTCCCAAAGGTAGTAATTAATTCCATTCCTCACCTCCTCTTCTCTTCCCCTACACCCTGTCTCTCTCCCCTCTCTGTTCCATCTCCCCCTCAGTTACCCTAGAAGTCAGATTATTATCTCCCTCCAGCATCCAATAAAACCAGACTTTCTGAAATTGGGCCTCCGTATCTTGGATCTGTGCAGCAGATTCATACATTGAGTATACCAACTTAATTCTAGCTATCACTTCTGACCACGACGGTACCTCCGTCTTCCAGTATTTAGCGATCACTATTCTAGTCGTGGTGCACAGTATTCTAATAAACGTGTTAATGTATTTGTTCAAACTAGGGATACGTTCATGCAATAAAGCCTGAGCCGGGGTGAGATCAATTCGTTCGCTCAACACTTTTCCCAGTAGGGAAGACAATTCTTGCCATACTCTACGTACCTTGGGGCATCCCCACCACATGTGTAGATATGAACCTACCTCTTTGCACCCTCTGTAGCAAAATTTAGAGCTCTCTTTTCCCATATGGGCTGTCTTAGTTGGGGTAAGGTACCATCTGAAAGATGTTTTTAATACATTTTCTCTTAGATCGGCACTAATGAGGCCCTTACAGGCTTGGTGCAATGTTTCTTGCCATTTGTCTCTTTCTAACTCTTTATCTATATCTGTTTCCCATTTTGTCATTAATGTTGTCTTAGAGTCACTTTTAGAGTCTTGGATTGAAATGTATAGCCTAGAAATTGCCCTCTTAGGTCGAGCAGTTGCTGTGCAAAGGTGTTCAAGCTCAGTTTGTCTAATGTGTGTCGGGGACTTATCTATGTATGTACGTACGGCTGATACTACTTGGAGGTATAAGAACCATGGTAATGGAAGAGGTTCAAGTTTCTGTTGGAGCTGTGTAAAGGTCAGCAAATTGCCCTGGGAGTACATGTCAGCTACCCTATATAACCCCTTATTTTCCCATTTTTTGATATGAAATTTAAATTCTTCGTTAACAATGAATTTCAAGGGCCAAATCTTTGTGTGTGAGGGAAGAATTCCCTCCCTGGTCCGTGTGGGTGGCCACTGTCGTCTAGAGAGTAATGTGATCTTATTCTGGTATGTGGGATTCCCATCAGTCAGTTTTTTAGACCAAAGGATGCCATCTGGAGTCTCCTGTCCCACCATCTCTGCTTCTAAGAGAGGCCATATTACATCTTCCTGTCTCCTACTCAAGAGGGAATCCTGGGCCAGTCTTGCCGCTCTATAGTAATCAAGTAGGTTAGGGACCCCTATCCCTCCCAGTTGCCTATGTCTGTTTAAGATAGTGTGAGGAATTCTCGGGTGCTTACTGTCTCTTAGGAAGCTATGTATGTCTCTCTGAAGGCTAGCAATGTCTGTAATGTTAATCCTGATCGGGAGCACCCTAAATAAGTATAATATTCTAGGTAGAGTCGTCATTTTTATCGCGGATAGTCTCCCATACCAAGAAAAACCCATTTTCTTCCATTTTCCCAAATCAGATCTAATCGCTTTAAGTAAAGGGGTATAGTTTGCTTCATATAGCTTCGAGGAATGTGACACCAACTTTATGCCTAAATATTTCAACCCGTCTAGAGCCCAATTAAAATCAAAGTTTGCTTCTATCAGTTTGATAGTATGCTTAGGGATAGAAAGGGGTAGCGCCTCACACTTATCTATATTTATTTTATATCCCGATATTTTAGAAAACTGCTGTATTGTTTGATATACATATGGTAATGAATGCAGAGGTTTAGAGATAGTCAGCAACACATCGTCCGCAAATAAGGTAATTTTATGGTGGAATCTTCCAATCTCTAGGCCAAATATATCAGGACAATTGCGTATATACGCCGCCAATGGTTCAATGCATATGGCAAAGATCAGAGGTGAGAGTGGGCAACCTTGTCTGGTGCCATTGAGTATAGGGAAGGTTTCTGATTGGTGTCCTATCGCCCGAACAAATGCTGTAGGCTTTGAGTATAACCCCTGAACCGCCTTCATGAAGTTGCCTTCAAACCCCATGTGTGACAAAAGACTCAGCATGTATTTCCAGTCAACCCTGTCAAATGCCTTCTCCGCATCCAATGATAGGACCAGAGAAGGCATTTTTCTGTCTCGCAATAAGTCTATTATCGATACCATTCTACGGATATTGTCTGGGGCTTCCCTATCCTTAATGAATCCCACTTGGTCAGGGTGGATTATACTTGGTAGAATATGTTTGAGTCGGTTGGCCAGGATTTTTGTCACAATCTTAATATCTTGATTGATAAGGGAGATAGGCCTATAGCTGCTACAGAAATTAGGGTTTTTCCCCTGTTTTGGTATTACCACAATTTTGGCTCTAAGGAGTTCTTCTGGTATCGGTCTCCCTTCCATGATATGATTTGCAAATGTTATCAAGTGTGGCACCAGGACTTCCCTAAACGCCTTATAGTACTCCCCCGGGAATCCATCAGGTCCCGGGGCCTTGCCAGGTCTAAGGTCTTTTATAGCCGCTATCACCTCAGCTCTTGTGATCTCAGCATTAAGATTAGTTCTGTCTCCTTCAGTTATCACTGGCAAGCCTGCCTTATCCATAAAGGAGTTAAAAGCCTCCTTCGTTTCTGGGTTATGCTGCACTTTCGTGCCATCATATAATGTCTGATAAAATTTGGCAAACGTATCAACAATGTCCTGTGGATGAGTCGTGGTCTGACCTGTCGGTGTCTGAATGCATGGTATAGAAAGGGATTGGTAATTGTCTCTAAGTTTTTTTGCTAAGTATTTGTCAGGTTTGTTGGCAAAGATGAAATAGTTCGTCTTTAGTCTATGTATAGCTTTCATGGAGTGTCCATTCAGCATAGATTGTAGAGTTTGCTTTTTTTCAAGTAGCTTGGTGAGTGTGACTCCAGAGTGGTTTGATTTGTGTAGTTTTTCTAATATGGCAATTTCTGTGTTCAGTTGATTAATAAGATCATTGTACTTCTTATTATGTAATGCCTTTTCTTTAATTAGAACCCCTCTGATCACCGCCTTATGGGCCGCCCAGGGTATAGCTGTGTTTTCTGTAGGCCCAACATTAATTTTCCAATATTCTTGTAGGCTATGTAAAATCTTGCTCTTAACGGGCGGGTGTTTAGTGCTAGACACATCGTATGTCCATGTCCTAGTTCTCTTAGGATCCGCTAAATCTCCTAGAGTAAGCGCTGTCAGAGAGTGATCTGACCAGACACATGGGTGAATATCTAATGAATGTATTGCTGGTTGCAGTATCTGGCTAGTAAATACGTAGTCTATTTTTGAATAGCTGTCGTGTGGTGCTGAATAAAATGTAGTGTCTCCTAGCCCACCATGTTGTGTTTGCCATGTGTCCTGTAGTGTGTGTTGAGCTAAGGCGTCTAGAATGTGTTTAGCAATACTCTTTTGTCTCTGCTTTTTCTTAGACTGTTGGGAAATTGTTTGCTTAGTCAGTGATTGTAGGTCAATGTTAAAATCCCCCGCCAATATTATTCTTAGTCTAGACCAGTCAGTTAGCAAATTCGAAATAACAGTGAAAAATTTATCTTGTTGTTCATTTGGGGCGTAAATATTGCATAGTAGAATCTCCACACCTCCCAAACATCCAAACACTAAAAGGTATCTACCCTCCTTATCAGATATAGTCTCTCTATGAATAAAGGGTATTGAAGAGTGTATAAGGATAGAGACCCCTCTCTTTTTGGAATCCAAGGCAGAGTGATACTGCTTTGAGTAATCTCTTGCCCAATATTTGGGGATAGTATCTTTCAGGAAATGAGTCTCCTGAAGAAAAATAATATTAGCTTTAAGTCGTCTATAATGTGACATGGCCGTCCTCCTTTTAACATCGGTGTTTAGTCCTCTCGCATTGTGCGAGATCAAAACTATCTTAGGAGTGAGCATCATAATTTGTACACCCACACTTTCTCTCAATCCCTCCCTTGGTATCAGGGACCCCTGACAACAGATCTCCCTCCAACAAAAGCTTGTTAGTTTCCCTCCTCCTACTCCGTCTCTCTAACTGTCTCTTCCTTTTCCTATACCTGTGTAGAGCATTTCCGTAAGATGAGCTTAGTAAAGTTATACAACATGGTGTGCATTGTAATATTAGTAATATAAGCAAACAAACATAACAACATAACATTAAAAAACAATTAAACAATTGAATGTGGATACATCGAAACCTGCACATAAAACCTGCACTGTGCAAGTACGACATGGAATTTCAATTTTACATCATCTGCATTCAATGAGGAGTCCCAGACCCGCCTTGTGAGTCTGAGTGGTAGTCGGCTATTCGGCCGTTTTCAGCAACCCCTAAGTCCGAGGGGAGGCCCCAGAGTGCAAGAGATAGAGAAAAAAAAAAAAAAAAGAGAATAGACATTCTCGTCCAAGGCACTCACACATTGTTTGGATGTCTTATGTCTTGGTTTTCTTTTTGTTAGTCACTTTTTTCCATTTTGGTCTTTGAGGTTTCGCCTTCAGTGACAATACAGCAGAAGGGGTAGATTCTGAATCCTCCCCCAAGATGATCGGAGGTTCCAGGTTTAGGGATTTGCAGATTTCTGGGATCTCCTCAGTGGCTTTGATAGTAAGCATTTTACCATTTCGCATCACCTGCAATGCAAAGGGGAAGCCCCATCTGTAGGGGATGTTGTTTTTCCTCAGGAGAAGAGTGAGTGGCTTCAGCGCATATCTTTTCTGTAACGTTTTAATGCAGAGGTCTTGGAAAAACTGGATAATATTGCCCTGGAACTTAAAGGTGGGGTTGTTTCTGGCAGCCAGTAGAATCTTTTCTCTATCAGGGAACCGTAAGAGCTTAACAATAACATCTCTTGGTGGTTGTTCTGGTTTGGGCTTTGCTTTAAGGGCTCTATGTGCTCTTTCTATTGGGCACTCAGAATCTGTCGGTCCTCCCAGTATAGCATGGAATAATTGCTGGAGATAACTGTGTAGATCTTCTGCTCCGATTGACTCTGGTATACCTTTGAGCCTGATGTTGGAGCGTCTGCTCCGGTTTTCCAGATCTTCAATTTTCTCTTCTAAATCCTGTATGTGTTGGCTGTGTGAGTCAAGAGTTTGGGAGACTGTTGTAATTTCCTCCCCTATTTCCTCTGTGGCTGTTTCTAAGGAGTCTACTCGAGTGCCCAGTTCTAGTATCTCTGTTTTAATGTCCGTAAGACTATTCGTGACTGTAGTTTGGAAGCTATCCATCTTCTCCCACAGTTTCTCAAAATTAGAAGTTATATCTTGTTTGGACACCAGGCCCTGCAAGTCTGCTTTAGTTACGGGAGTTAGATCTGCAATTTCCTCTTCATTTTCTGAATCCGTGTCTTCCTCATTTTCCACCTGGGCAGCTTCTTGAGTCTTGGAGATCTTAGAGGCTTTGAAAAAGGTGTCTACTGATAAGGATTTTAGATTTTTATCTCCTTTGGTTCCTTTTCTTGTAGCCATAGTGTGATTGTTGATAGATCAGCTATTTTCTACTGCTTTTTATTTTGTGGCTGTTCAGTACTCAGCAGGTTTTTCTAAATGTCCCTTTTCCCTCTTTAGAGAGATTTCAATTCACCTAGATCTCCGCTGGGTATTATTACATGTGCTATCACCACTGCACTCCCTCTATTTCTCATCAATCCCTACAGATATGATTAATAGATTATGTACGCCTCACCCCTCACATTTTATGCGAGCATTTCTGCAAATTTGTTTTCTTTGTAGTAGGGATGGGTGAAAGGCGATGACATGACAAGTGATGCAATGATGGGTATAGTATTAGCTATAGTCATCCATGTCAGACTGTCCCAGCGCCGCGTGTCTCAGGCAGCTACATCCTCTTTATTATCTATTTCCAGGTTTTTGTCAGGCACTTTTAGTTGTTAGAGAATATGCCTAACTGTCTTTATCAAATAAAGAACAAAAAGGCTGGTTTTGCAATATGTGCCTATCTCTTAGCAGAAATGTATCTCTAAATATCTCATTGAGCTACCACTGTGCTGCATAAATACACTGTCCAGTCTGTGTGTGAGCTGCAGTCCCTGTGTGCAGTCTAATGTAGCAGCCTCACTTTTCTGCTGTTCAGTTTCAATGATCGTCTTGTGCCTTTTCAGTTATAGTGCTGACAGGCTTTGTATCTGAAACGGAATTCGGCCAGTATGTATCCCATGTAGAAATGTTAAAAATAGAAAGAGCCCCCTTCCCTCCCCTCGGCTCGTCTCTCTGGCTTTTTATTTTGACATTCAAGAGCCGTTTACAGAGCAAAGGGGGCTCCCAATGTAAAGTGAGCTTATTCTCCCCACTCTTTCTCAGGAGGTGTATCTATTCAGGGTATTTTATCAGATGCCGGGAAGGCCTCTACGCTGGGTCACTGTGTATGGCTGCCTCTAAAATGGCGTCTTTTCGCGCCACTGGTTATTCCTCTGTGCGGTTCAAACCGCTGTACCTCTCTCCAGCCCAGAAGTCCCTTGATCCCCAAAATTATGTTGGTAGGAGATGGGGTCTGCAACAGGGTCAGTCTCAATAGTCTCTCACCTTTCCGGGGCACCTCAGTCAGACAGCCGCAGTGGGTCAGACGAGTTCACTGTTGCGTGCGTCTACGGATCACTGTAACGGCTCCGGAGCGGAGCCCCGACCCTCCGGAGTCGTGGACCCGCTGCTATCTCTCTGGTGGCTTGTCGATTACAGTTGTAGGTCCCGGAGCAGATATATGGCAGGGCTCTTGGATGTAGGCTAGATGTAGCTGAGCCGCTCTACCCGCCTCACCTCCGCTGCTTCTCAATTTTCTTTTAAAATTATTCAATCGCCTTAAGTTCGGCCGGCGAGGCAGTGCAGGTCCCAGCTCCTTAGTATATAAAGGAAATAAAGTTCAATAAAAGGTGTTCTGTTGGTCAAAAACACCTAAAATTGTTAACTTCTCCAGGAGCTCCCATAAATTGCTTCCACTTCGTTCGGCAGTAAGCTCCGCCTCCACTAGGTTTTAATTTAAAGGGACATTAAACCCAACATTTTTCTTTCATGAGTCAGACAGAGAATACAATTTTAAACAACATCCCAATTTACTTCTATTATCTAATTTGCTTCATTCTTTAGATATCTTTTGTTAAAGAAATAGCAATGCACATTGGTGAGGCAATAACATGAGGCAAATATGTGCAGCCACCAATCAGTAGCTACTGAGCATATCTAGATATGCTTTTCAGGAAAGAATATCAAGAGAATGAAGCAAATTAGATTATATAAGTAAATTAGAAAGTTGTTTAAAATGGTATTCTCTATCTGAATCATGAAAAAAAAAATTGGGGTTTAATGTCCCTTTAAGAGCTTCACCTTATTTAACTATTAAAGGAAA